>NC_090748.1:10660090-10687590 GCF_036898095.1 Palaemon carinicauda
TTGATGCACGATGTCTTAAGGGGAAACCCTTAAGATACTCGCTCCAGAAGTTAGAATTCTGTGATAACCTGTGGTTTAATTCTCTGGGAAAATCCTAGTAGTGATTACCAAGGAAGCTACCAAAAAGGAACCTTCCATCAGGACGCCATGGCTTGAGCCCAAAAAACGTGGTTTTCACTCATATGAAACAGAAAAAATTACCTGCAACTACCTTAATTTATCAGGTAAATGTATCATTCTTGTAAATGAAAGGACACACTAAACTTTCATTATATATAGTTTCAATCGTCCACAAACTAACAGGAGATACAGTATCTCATCATATTAAGTAATTTATTTAAAGGTATTTTCTAGTTAACCTCCAATCAATAATCCAGCTTATTCTACCAGATTCACCAATTTACTTATCTTTCCTTCTACTTTGGAATAAACTTGTTCAACGCTCTGCCTCACTAACCTGATGAGCTTGTTCAATGTTGTTTTTGACTTGCTGGGTTTACTTCATCCATAGACTAACTTATCCAACACTATTAAACGGACAACTTTGTCATAACATAGTCACATCTTTAACATTACTAAACAGAACAACAATATAAGACAAATTTGGACTTTGTATTTTTCCTAACTATTCAACCCCGAGTTCTTTACTATGGATAATTGTTTCAGCACGAGCAGCATTTAGCCATAAAAACTTTCGTGCGATGTGTCAACCCTCCACTAGTTAGCAGGGTAAGCAGGACAGACCATCCGCCCCCGCTCACACACATACACACCCCCAGTAGCTCTCCATTTTTTATTGCAGGCAGGACTACAATACAGAAAACGACACTGATGAAGTCTAGTACGTACTGATCCAGGATTTCGCTCAATGTCTCCAGACAGGATAAGAATTAATGGTAATAGAAGATTCATCATACTAAAAAACTAAATTAACAATGATGATAAAAACAATATGTGCAGAAATACAAATAAAGGATTGATAAAATCCATACACTATAGGCTTGATTAAATCGGAAAAAAACTAGTAACCATGGGGGAGCTGATACACCATGCAAGGCTAAATACCCTCCATGATAGCCACTTCAACTGAAGGGAGGAAAATAAGGATGGTTTTGAAAAGGAAAAGAAACATATGGAAAAGACAACAACACCAGGCATCCATGGCCCTTCTATTCAGCCTGCCCAGCACACCATTAAAAAAAAAATAAGATAGAATAATGTGCCTAAGTGTACCCTCAAGCAAAAGAACTAACCCAAGACGGTGGAAGACCATGGTACAGAGGCTAAGGCATTACCCAAGACTAGAGAACTGCCCAGGACTAGAGAACAATGGTTTGATTGTGGAGTGTCCTCCTCTTAAAGAGCCGTTTACCACAGCTAAAGTCTCTTCTACCCTTACTAAGAGAAAAGCAGCCACTGAACAATTATATTGCAGTTGTTAAGCTCTTCTGTGAAAAAAAAATTATTTGGCAATCTCAACGTTGTCAAGTGTATGAGGACACAGGATAATGTGTTAAGCGTAAGACAGACTATCTTGTATGCGTAGGCAAAGCAAAAATAAGCTGTAACCAGAGAGAGGGGTCCAAAGGGATCCAATTTAGTACTGTCTGGCCAGTCACAGGACCCAATAACTCTAGCAGTAGTATCTCAATGGGTTGCTGGTGCCCTGGCAAACTTACTACCATCTTCAGAATGAGGTCCTTACCGAAGCCAGCCATAACAGTTCAAAAGGGTCCCTTATCAGCAGTGGTGGCTCATGTATATGCACTGTGGAACTGCAGCAACCCCCATTTTTTTCTTATTGATATATTCAATGTAATGATTTTTTCTTTAATCCTTTCTTTATACTTGTACAATATTTAATTCTTAAGCTTAATATCAATAGCCATCCTTCAGTTCATCAAAAGAATTATGGAATCATTATGTGGAACTGTGCACTCCACAGTTCCAGCTGGGTGGTGTTTAGTTGTTGACCACATGCGTAAAGAAAGCTGCACTCGAGGCTAAGACAGGTTAAGAGGGAGGGAGAGCACTGTCACTCCGCAGTGCTAACCTCAGCATGGCGATTACAAGATAGTTTTTTCTGTTTACGTAGTTGCATTATTTTCCTACTTCCAGCTATTCTATTTTAAACGAATTTCTTTTTTTTGTTATCTTGACAATTCCCATGACTACATAGGAGGCTGCTTTTCAACATCATCTCGTCGTCGTCCTCCTCCTACGCCTATTGACGTAAGGCCGGCCTTGGTTAGATTTGCCAGTCGTCTCTAACTTGAGCTTTTAATTCAATGCTTCTCCATTTAGCATAAACTATTTCATGTTTCCTAGTCCTCAATCATGTAGACTTGAGTCTTCCAACTCAAGTACCTTGTTTAGTCCAGTTATACATTTGGTGAACTAATCAATCTTGGGGGAGTGCAAAAAGAATTCCATCAACCAACTCCTCCTATCTTATCTCTCACCATGATCTCATCCACATATGGCACTTGAGTAATCTCACTTATAGTTTAATTTCTAATCCTGTTCTGCCCTTTAACTCATAATATCCTTCTGAGGGCCTTATTCTCAAATCTACTAAATCTGTTGGAGATAGTTTCATTGTCATACCATGACTAATGTCCATACAGTAACACTGCTCTCTCTAACCTGATTGTCAGATTTTTTTTATGTAATTTCATATGATTAGATTTCCAAATTTTACTTAACCTAGCCATTGTCTAAGTTACCTTTTTCAATCTTTCACTAAACTAATTCTAAAGACCCTGTATTGGAGACCATAGTTCCTAGATACTTAAATGATTTTACCTCAATCTTTTCTGGAAATTATAGTTCTTAAATACTTAATTGATTTGACCTATTTAATCCTTTCTCCTTCCAATGAGATTTCATCTTCTATTGCATACTCCATTACTGTATCATCTATGTCATCCTCCTGTTTATCGTGAGCCAAACCTTGTATGATATTTCATGCATTCTGGTAAGCAAGCATTGCAAATCCTGTGGTATTCTGCTAACAAGACAGCATCACCAGCATATTCTAGGTCTGTTAATTTCTAATAACCAATCCTTCTCCACCATCTCCAACTGTTCTACGCATTACAAAATCTACGAGAAGGATAAACTGCTCAGGTGACAACACATTCCCTTGGAGTACTCCGCTGTTAACTGAAAATTCATTTGATAGGACTCTACTAACATTATGTCTGCACTTGCTTTGCTTATGAACAAACACTCAAATTCACATATTTAAGACAAATTCCATAATGCAGGACACACCAAAAAATTGGCTGGTACATACTACAAAGCTTTTTCATAATCCACAAATGCCATCAAAAGTGGATTTCTATATTTTATGCATTGCTATAGAACCTGTCTCAAAATTAAGATTTAGTCAGTACAACTATCTTATCTAAACCCTGCTTGTTCACCTCTTATTTATCACTCTCTCTCTCTCTCTCTCTCTCTTAAGTCTCTTTAGAAAAAGCATACTAAATATTTTCATAACTGACCTCAGTGTGATGCCTCTGTAATTATTGCAATCAAGTAAGGTCTCCTTATTTTGCCATTTTCACCAACACTCTTAACTCCCATTCATTAGGTTTTGCTTTTCATGCCACATTCTACAAAATAATCTTGTAAGTATTCTGAGGGTCACTTCATTTTCAGCCAGTATCGTATCCTGGAACTTTCCATCCCTTTGGAGTTTTTTTAATGATAGCTTCGACTTAATTCATACTGAATTTCATTCATGGACACATCAAAGTCTTCATCAGCTTTGGGTATGACAATCAAATTATTCCCTTCGTATCTCCTATTCATGACCTCACTAAAGTGTTCAACATTGTCTTTATTCACCTTCTGTTGTTATAACAGATACATCTCTCTTTTTATAGGGTATATGCTTCTTTTTCTTTGCCCCAGTAGAGATTTCATAAATAATTCTATGAGTGATTCTTACACCATAGCAACTCACTGAATTCATAGCTTTGTCAGCCTCATGTGCTTTCCTTTCTAAATATTTTCTAGTTATTCTTCGCTTTTCCTCTGATAGTATCATTTGATATCCATGGCTTTCTCTTTGTAACTGAACGACTCAAAACTTCACTACCAACTGACTGATATATGTTCCTAACATCACACCAAATCATTAATTATCTGCTCTTCATCTCTTCAAGTCTCTAAGACTGCAAATTGATTCCTACATTCAATTGCAAATGTTTCTGTGCTCATCTTCTAAAAGCTTAGTATTCAACAAAAGTAGATGTTAGAATCTGCAGTCAACTGCACAGGTGGTCCAACTGGAGCGTTACCTCTTTTACGACAACAATCTCAGAAGATGGCCCACTTTTTGCTTGATATACTGCTGCAATGACAGCTCCAGGCATCTCCTTTGCAATGTCTCTCACAAAGCCTTTCGCTCAGAGATGCTCATGAAGAAAGATTAATGTCAGTTTGCTGTGGACCCTCTATAGATCTGGTTGAAAAAGCAGATTGGATCATAGGGGGAGTTCCCTTAGAACTTTCATTCAGGAGTATCAGCAAGTCTGTGTACCATCATGATTGTGCCCATTTGAGAACCCCCAGGGTCAGCCTAAGATCCGAGGTAATCGATACTCTGTTGATTTCCCTTCAAAATCAAGCAAAATTGCAGAAAACCAAAAGGGTTGTGGTAGCCTACTGGAAATGTCCCTGCCTGGCAATCTGCTGCATGAGAGTTTGAAACCTGCTCAAGCTCAATGGTTCATAGTACTATTCTGCAGCCTTGCCATCCTTGTGAGTTAGAGATGGGGGGTTTGGGGGAGCCTATAGAGGTCTACCTGCTGAATCAACAACAGTTATTGCTTGGACCCCACTGGTCCTGGCTTTATGGAGAGGAGGATTGGTTGCTGATCATATGTATATATGGTCAGTTTTTAGGGCATTGTCCTGCCCCTTGCTTCTGCCATTCATAAGCAACCTTTAAATCTTAAGCATCGAGTCTGTCCAAATTATGTTGGAAAGCATCCTCTAGACTACAGGTATTGTTAGGTTTGGAATTGGTGAACAGCAGCCTGTCGTTAAACTTTGTGGCAAAAATGATTGAGGGGAAATCACACAATGTCAGTAGTCTCTCCACTTTTAGAGGATGAAATCACCATTCTGCTATTACTAATTGACAGCAATTACATTCCACTTGCCTGAAATAAATCTAGTTATAGGTCCACTATATTGTTCACCAACCATGAGTGCGCCTGCCTTGCCAACTCGTAGAGGTGCTGTGAAGCAATACCTCTTTGCTTGTTGATGTTGGCCGCAGCAGTGGTGATATTGCTCATCAGCACTAGCTATTGTCCTATTACCTGCTGTTTAAATGATTCTAATACAAGAAGAGCTGCAGTCATATCCAAGAAGTTGCTGTGCAAGTGTCTCCCCTTGGTCAACACCCTGAGGCAGTCTTTTCTAAGGTCTGCATCCCTCCCTTCTTCCCTTTGTGTGTTCATGAGCTGAAGCATTTCTGAAGGAGGGCAGTCTAAGCAGTTCCTTTGAGGAGATTTTCGTCCCATACACACCATGCTAGATCCTCCCTTACTTCTTGGTCAACTGGAACTAGCTGTTGAAGGGAATTGGTGCCTGCCAACCAGTGTGCCTTTTTGTATCGCTGACGGAGTTGCTCATGAGCACTAGCTTCTCAGCAGATGAGACGAGTCATAGAAACTTTGGCTACTGTTTGCTAGTATAAATTGATTGATGACAAAATGTTATGCTACTTTCCAGAATCTGCTGATGTGATCCTCTGAAGAAAAGGTCTTCGCTAATGCTGTATCCATCGATATACTCTATCCAGATCGTTCCATCGTCAGCTTGGACTGGAGACTTAAACTTGACTCCAAATTTATCAAGATCCCCATATCATGACAAAACGAAAGTACTCCTTAACTTTGCTGAAGAAGCTAAAATCAGTCAGTCGTCGTGGTATCTCAGACAACGAATGCCGTTGGTATGTGTAGGAATTGAAACTAGCGAGAAGACTCGAATGAATACCTGGGGACACTCGACATGCCCTCCCTCCAACCCACATACTTCAGATCCAGGAACAGCATGAAGTCATCCCTCCTCACTATCAACTGTATGGTGTTTTGCATCTTGAATAAAGTCTGGAGTATGAACCTGTTCAAGGCAGCGAGGTATATGACCAGTCACTAGTCCTCACATACCTTCTCAACCAGGAAAAGGCAGCTATAAAAGCCTTACATCCTTCCATATGATCTGTATCACTCCCTTGTCCATCATCATCTCCAATACAATATGGAGGGCAGGGTTTTTGGTTGAATTCTGGTGATAAAACATTATCTTTGGTATCCAAATGAGAGGGGGAGGAGAGCGAATGAATAAGATGCCCTTCTTGCAGGAACCTTATTGACCAGTTGTTGGGTTCCTTCATGCCTCACCCAGGGTATTTAGCTCTATGATCAGAGATAAACCTTGACAAAGGTGGACTCCATCCCAGGTTCTCTGACTATGCAGGAGTGGTACCTGGTCGAGGATTATATGATCAGTGGACTCCCTTGACCCCTCTTCTTGTAGAGATGGTACTTCCAGTGTTGCTATTGCTCACCTGTTTCTCTAGCCCATAGGGATTCCTTAGCTCCAGTGCAAACCTTGGGTAACCTATCCCTGTGCAGCTGAAGGGCTCACGCTAGCCCATTAAAAGGACCCTTGGACAGACTCAAAACCACAGTCTGGATAATGCATATGCAAGAAAGTGGCCAACAGATGAAAGGGCTCCAGAAAATCTGATGATGTGATGGCCCTCCTTTTACAAGCCATCAAAGGTGACTCTTCAGTTCATCTGTCCTTTTACCTATGCAGGGGGTGCAGGGATCAGTAACTACAAAGCAGAGGGTAAGGTCAATTAAGTTGTTGATGATGTTTCCGTGGTCTGAGCCACTGGAACTACAAACTAGGCGGTGGTAGGTATCAAAATTAAGTCTTTCCTCTGCCTAATTGGCCGGTGAAAAAATTACCGGCCTAAAAGTACCCAAGCCTTGCAGTAATTTATGCTTTGACAGGACATCTTCCAAGCCAACAGAAGTACAGTGTCTTTATGCAGACTTCCTCAATTTAGAGGATGACCCTTAAGGTCCACAGTTCTGTTTCAGCTTCTTTTTTTTTCTTGCTGTACACCACCCAATGTGCTGATGGCTAATCCTTACACTCATTGTGACTGTTTGTAGTCTTCGCTTACAATTTGTAAGCGAAGACTACAAACAGTCACGCCCTACTCCAAAGGCATGCAAAGAATAGAGATCCCCATGGCTCCTATTCATGAGGTTCTGGACTCGAGTCGAGCAACCCCAGATCAGGATCGCATGTCCACATGGGGTCTCTCCATTACAAACTTAAGACTTTCACTCTAAGAAATAAGAAATACAGTTAAATAGTCAAGATAGGGAGACACCAAGTGTACGTGTGTACAACCCATTGGCTGAAGTCAAAAGTGGCTTTTCAGTGTACTGGCAGTAATTCCCTACCATACGTCAGTTATCTACTGACACCTCATTATAAATTTCAATAGCTAAGTTTTAGCCAAACTGAAATCATACTGCTATTAAATGACAAAGGTTCGTATTTGTGTAGAAACAAACAATGGAAATCCAATACTATCCTAATCTATTGGCAATTAATTCCCTCCTTAATTCATTAGCAATCCTATACTACTTTAGTCTTCTAGCAAGAGCACTTAAAACCTTCAACTTTCATCCTTATTAAAATCTAGAATCAGTCCAACTAACAACTCTCAATGCAGTACAGAAAAAAGACAATCCTCCTGCTATCTCCAAACAAGTAAACTTTGCCTTGAATAAATAATTGAACAAATTATTTAAATTACATCGACTCAATCCATACATTCTCCAGTCTTAATACAATCTATAATCATTATCATCCATAAAAGGATTAATGCAATTATTTTTTTTACTTGAAAGGTCAATTTGACCTTAATCTACGAACAAACCAACATTTTCAAATCTAACAAATAATGCTCTTTATAAACCTTACCTTTAAAATTCCAGTTACTGCAGATAGCTGGTTTTTATATATTCTGCTCTCATTGAAAAGAAGCTAATTTTTAAACCTTCAATTTCAGTCTCCAATAGCTCACAGCTCAACATACACCTGAGATAGAAAAAAATGTGTGAACATATTTCAAAATCTCTCGACATTTTGTAAAGTATAATCATATAACAAAACTGAACATGACATTCTTGCTTTTATCATTATCTAAAAGAGCCTTTTAAAAAAGCAATGTTACTTATTCACTGGTATTAATGGATATATTAATGGATAGACTATCTTGTTTATAGTTCAGAAAATGACAAATTTGGAGATAATTTGTATTTGTCCTTACTATATAAATCAGAGTCCTTTACATAGGAGAAGATAACAGTGAAGCTGGAATACAGCAGTTAAATTTTTTTAACAAAGGGAAAATAGTTGGGCATTAGTTTCAGACTGGGAGCTGGTAAATACTGCCTGCCCTGCTTGCTAACTGAATAGTCACTGATTGCAACTGGGACTTTTTAGGGGATAGGTAATGTTGGAAAAATATGGGTAAAAGCCTCATGTTTGTATAGCTAAGAAAAATACAAATTATCTCTAATTTCATCATTGATATAGGTTCAAATATAAACCTCCGTCCTTTACATAAGAGACTCCTCCTTAGGTGGGAGGAAGTTCCTGTTCCAACTGGCTGTTAAACCAATCCCAGGATTCTTGAGCTAGGATCTTGTAAGTCTTAAAGAGTTTAGGCTTCTTACACCTCGTGCGCCAGTGGTATGACTGTACCTGCTGGTCCACGGCCCATGCAATAAAGGACACTGAGGAGAGAATCTGTGTCGTAACTCTAAGGCAAATCCTAATGAGATTGCCTTGTTCTAACCAAGTAGACTCATAATGGATTTGCTTGGTTTATTCCGTGTGGTATATGTAACAGGCTTACCTGGTTACTAAACACTCTTAACTCTGATGGAGTGGGGAATGATGCTTTTAGAATGTATTAAAGAACAGCTATACAGTAGGCTAAATGGGGTTTGCTGCAGTAAAATAGAGTTCAGATGGCAGGGTTTTAATGTTACACATCAAGAAAGAGGAGGATTGAAAGGAAAAGAGAGGGCCAGTCATTCTTTAGTTTCAACCATACTAATGTAACCTCTGCCTTCCCTCCGATACTAATGGTCCTGTATAGGAAGCCATACCACCTGCAGTGCAGCTACTACCAAGCCCTAGAGAAAATTGTCTAGAGACCTGTGGTCGATTTCCACAGGTAATGGATAGTAAACGTTGTCTTGATGTTACCACACCATTGCCTGTAGTACCTTCGGAACAGAGACTTCTTAAATGCCAGAGTTATACTAACCACCCTTGACATTAAGAGCTCTAACTCAAGCTCTTCTTGGGGAGGAAAGCGAAGGTGGTTGGAAAGCACGATCAATGACCTCTCTTAGCAGAAAGAAATTGTATTTCTAGTCACTTTTCTTGTTCCCTCTCCCTGTGTTAAAATTTTTTTGCAGGTGTGGTCAAATTGAATGCGCAAAGTACTTCAGCCCCCTAACAGGACACACAAACAACTGATTAGGGTCATTGGTTACCTCTCTAAGACACACAATCTGAAACGATAAAAACCTGGAATCTGGAACTGATGGATTCTGGGTTAAACAATAAACTAAAGAACATATGAGAATGCGACCTGCCTCCATCCCCCAGTATGAGAAACATTACAGGAGAGACTATATACCTTGAAAACTGTTTGATGAGGCTAGGATGAACAAGATGACCATTTTGAGGGCGAGGTTCCTATCTGAGGAAGTAGTAGGTCCTATCTGCGACAAGCAGTCGAGTGTAACTAGACTTTCCATCCCCTGGCTGAGATATGTTTTAGAAGAGACTATGTCCTTCGCTGGCACTCACCATGGAGGCCAAAGCTAGAAGGAAAGAACTGTCTTAAGAGTCAAGTCATGTTCTGAGGACTAACCAAGAGGCTTGAAGCAACCTTTTTAAGAGCATGGTACAAGAACTACACTCCAAGGTGGTGGTCTAACTTCTGATTTGACAGCCAGTAAGCTCAACACTCAAAGAGGAGTGACAGCTCCATCGAGGAAAAGTTGACTGTTCAAAATTGAAAATGAGGCTAAAAGCAGAGTAACCTTCTGTCACAGTCGATCCCGAGCAGGTCTTTGTTCTTTGAAGTACAGCATGCTTTACTGTCCCGGTAGAAAGATATCGAGCGGCGCGAAGCCTCTTTCCATGATCTCAGTCTTAGCTGATAGATCACTTCGCCTGATGAGAGGTGAACGATGACCTACATGGGTATCAAGCCATCCTTTTCGTTATTGCTTGCAATAAAGCCTCTGAAGGAACTAACGTTGAATGCCCTCCAATGAGGGGTCATAGGGATTATTATTATTATTATTATTATTATTACTATCCAAGCTACAACCCTAGTTGGAAAATCAAGATGCTATAAGCCCAGGGGCTCCAACAGGGAAAAATAGCCCAGTGAGGAAAGGAAATAAGGAAATAAATAAATGAAGAGAACAAATTAACAATAAATCATTCTAAAATAAGAAACAACGTCAAAACAGACATGTCATATAATAAACTATCAACAACATCAAAAACAAATATGTCATAAATAAACTATAAAAAGACTATGTCCGCCTGGTCAACAAAAGAGCATTTGCTCCAACTTTGAACTTTTGAAGTTCTACTGATTCAACCACCCGATTAGGAAGATCATTCCACAACTTGGTCACAGCTGGAATAAAACTTCTAGAGTACTGCGTAGTATTGAGCCTCGTGATGGAGAAGGCCTGGCTATTAGAATTAACTGCCTGCCTAGTATTACGAACAGGATAGAATTGTCCAGGGAGATCTGAATGTAAAGGATGGTCAGAGTTGTGAAAAATCTTATGCAACATGCATAATGAACTAATTGAACGACGGTGCCAGAGACTAATATCTAGATCAGGAATAAGAAATTTAATAGACCGTAAGTTTCTGTCCAACAAATTAAGATGAGAATCAGCAGCTGAACACCAGACAGGAGAACAATACTCAAAACAAGGTAGAATGAAAGAATTAAAACACTTCTTCAGAATAGATTGATCACCGAAAATCTTGAAAGACTTTCTCAATAAGCCTATTTTTTGTGAAATTGAAGAAGACACAGACCTTATATGTTCCTCAAAAGTAAATTTACTGTCGAGAATCACACCTAAAATTTTGAAAGAGTCATACATATTTAAAGAAACATTATCAATACTGAGATCCGGATGTTGAAGAACCACCGTCCTTGACCTACTTACAATCATACTTTGAGTTTTGTTAGGATTCAACTTCATACCCCATAATTTGCACCATGCACTAATTCTAGCTAAATCTCTATTAAGGGATTCACCAACCCTAGATCTACATTCAGGGGATGGAATTGATGCAAAGAGAGTAGCATCATCTGCATATGCAACAAGCTTGTTTTCTAGGCCAAACCACATGTCATGTGTATATAGTATAAAAAGTAATGGGCCAAGAACACTACCCTGTGGAACACCGGATATCACATTCCTATAATCACTATGGTGCCCATCAACAACAACTCTGAGATCTATTACTTAAAAAATCAATAATAATGCTAAGAAACGACCCACCCACTCCCAACTGTTTCAGTTTGAAAACAAGGGCCTCATGATTAACACGGTCAAAGGCAGCACTAAAATCAAGGCCAATCATACGAACTTCCCGACCACAATCAAGGGATTTCTGTACAGCATTGGAGATTGTAAGAAGGGCATCACATGCTCCAAGGCCTTTACGAAAACCAAATTGCAAACTAGGGAGTAGATGATTACCTTCAGCAAACCTATTAAGACGTTTTGCCAGAAGACGTTCAAAAACTTTAGATAATATGGGAGTTATGGAAATTGGGCGGTAATCAGTGGGACTTGAGCTACCACAAACACATTTACATAGAGGAGTAACATTATCAATTCTCCAACTACTGCTAAAAGCTCCTCTTCTTGCTAACTTGCGCAAAATAACAGATAACTTTGGAGCTAAGAAATCTGCTGTCTTTATAAAAAACAAAGGAAAAATACCATTTGGGTCAACACCTCCATAAGCATCAAGGTCCATCAACAGAGCTTTAATCTCACGAGATCGAAAAGCTAAACTAGTTAGTTTAGCCTCAGGAAAACAGGAATGAGGAAGTTCAAGTTTTTCATTACTCTGTTTACTGTCAAAAACATCAGCCAAAAGGGTTGCCTTTTCCTTTGGACAGTGAGTGACTGAGCCATCTGGTTTAAGTAAAGGAGGAACTGTTGCATCTACACCAAAGAGTGCAGTTTTAAGGGTAGACCACCATTTATGTTCCTGAGCTGTACCAGAAAGTGTTTCTTTTATGGTTAAATTGTACTCCTTTTCAGTTGAGGCATAAACTCTCTGAGCAAAAGCTCGAAGCTGAGTATAGTTGTTCCAGGTCAAATCTGATCTGTTACCCTTCCAAAGTTGATAGGCCTCCTGCTTCTCCAAAAAAGCACGTCTACAATCATCATTGAACCACGGTTTGTCCTTCACTCGGTACCTTAGCACACGAGAAGGGATACGCCTATCAATTATGTTGACTAGATTCTCATTCAAAGGGACAACAGGATCTACACTATTATATAATTGTGACCAATTCAAGAACAAAAGATCATGTAAAATCCCATTCCAGTCTGCTTGGGATTTCATATAAATTTTACAAGAATATGATATATCAGGGACAGGCTGCTCAGTCTTCACTAATAATGAAATCAAGGCATGATCAGATGTCCCGACTGGAGAACCAACCTTACCAGTTATAACGCCAGGGGAGTCAGTGTATACGAGGTCCAAGCAATTACCAGACCTGTGAGTAGCTTCATTTATGATTTGCTCACAGCCTGATTCAGAGGCAAAGTCTAAAGCTCTTAAGCCATGGCGATCGGTAGGAGAGATAGAACTTAACCACTCCCTATGGTGAGCATTAAAATCACCAACAAAGACAAAAGAAGCCTTTCTATCATCTTCTTGTATCTTAGCCATAATGGTAAGAAGACAATCGAAGATAGAATCATCCATGTCTGGATTCCGGTAGATCGAACATAAATAAAAGTTGTTATGCCTGCCACAAACTTTTATTACCTGAATCTCATGACATCCACATTGATAGCAGGACTTATGAGAAGCAGGGTACTCGGTCCTAATATACACCGCCATTCCCCTGGCCCTATGGATGGCATCACGTTTCAACATTATTGGCTTCTTAAAACCAGTTATAAGGAGCTCAGATGAGTGCCTCATATTAGAAACCAAAGTTTCTGAGCACAAAAGAATATCATACTGTCTGGACGCAACTGTAAGGTCTTGGATATTTGCATGAAGACCACGAATATTGCAATACAGAAGACGACATTGACGAAATCTAGGACGTACTGGTCCCGGATTTCGCTCAATGTCTCCAGACAGCATAAGAATTAATAAAAATAAAAAAAGAGACATCATACTTAAAAACTAGATTAACAAGAATTATAACAAAAACAATACGTACAGAATTATAAACAAAGTGATTGATGATACCCATAGACTATAGTAAAAAGTCGGAAAAACTGGTCAACATGGAGGAGCCGATACACCATGCAAGGCTAAATACCCTCCAGGATAGCCACTTCAACTGAAGGGAGGACAGTAAGGATGGTTTTGAGAAGAAAAAGAATCAGAAAAAGGAAAAGACAACCTCTTGATAAACCACCAGGCATCCATGGCCCTTCTATTAAGCCTGCCCAACACACCATTTCAAAAAAACAAGAAGAAAAAAAAAATAAGATAGAATAGTGTGCCTGAGTGTACCCTCAAGCAAGAGACGACTTATCGTGTTATGATTAGTTCGGGAAAGGAGAGAAGAATTCTCTAATATCTTTCCAAGCAGAAATAAATGGTCTTAGTGTTATTCTACTTGCTGCCACTCCGGAGCTATAAGGTCTCAATATCTTTCCAGGCAGAAATAAATGGTCTTAGCGTTATTCTACTTGCTGCCACTCCGAAGCTATAAGGGTCATCAATCGCTATATAGATGTTTCTATGACCTATGAATCTCCTCCTCTGACAGAAAGGGTGGGAAGCACATAGGCATTTCACAGATGTTAGGAGGGCCTCTAATAGATGTGCCTGGTTACAACGTACTCATTAATCGTACCTTAGAAACTTCAGGACATGAGACGTTCTGGTCTGTCATTTCATCCACAATTCCCGCCACGGACAAGACTTAAATGGCAAACAGAGGGAGAGAAAGGTCCCTCAAAGCCCACTTTCTGAGTATGCCTGGTCAGAAGGACTGCCAAGAAGTTTAATTGTCTGCACAGAATTGGGTTGCCCAAGGTAACAGAGTTGTCTCCCATCAAACTCCATCGACTGTAGTCATGCAAATAATATTTATGCTGTATCAAGAACACCTTGTCTGGTTATTCTACCAACATTGTATTCTGATGAAAACACTATGGTGTGACAAGAAGGGAGTTGTTAGAAGAGATTAAGAGTAAGCAACATTGCACTCTAATCTAGGAAAACTTGTGTGGCACTGCCCATGGGTGTTGGAACATAGCTCAGTGGCCATGTGGCACAATCTTTCTATGACTCCCCCAAGAACATTGAATGTAGGGAAGGATAGGTGTGTGCTCCCCCTGAGGAGGTTGGTGATCTCTACCTCCCAACTCGGATCTCTCTATTACTTTGATCCCATCAGACTCGTAAGTCAGTAAAATCCCTACTAATGTCGAAAGAAACAGTTGCCACTAGAGGGGATTTAGGCAACGACTTTTGCCGGGGGCCACCGAACTCAGTCAGGCACCCCAGAGGGAGCAGCCTTTATTGAGTCCGTAGGAAGTCTCGCTTGAGGAAGGGACATGCTGTTTCCCTGACTCTGTATCACTGATTTGGAAGAAGCAACTTTGTCTTTTAGATATTTGCCTTTTTAAATATGCCCTTCTCATAGAAATTACTGGGATAGATTCTAGCAGTTATCTCAAACGGGGAAAACCCCCAAGGCTGACTCAGTGTCGGAGAAACATCTCCACTGTGTCTGCTAAAATTTAACAACTCATCTAAGGGACGAATAGGGACCCCGATAGCTACTAGAGTGAATGTTCCTATGTCAACTTGAGGGGTTAAGCGTAAGCTGGAGCCTCACACTCTGAACTGACAAATCAATTCTGAAAGGATGACTGGATAGAATTTTGGATGTTTACTTCAGTGATAACCAGTGGTCAAACTCACTGATATCTACTCAATGGAAGGAGAAAAGAAGCGGGACATGTCACTTCGGGCAGAGGATTAAGGCCGTCCAGGGATCGGACCTAGGGTCTTATTATCCCCTCATTCTGTGGCATCCTCCCTAGTAAGAAGGGTGAGAGTAATAGCCTTTCTAGCATGATCAATCCCGACCAGGACTTGCCCTAGCGTTGGAGGCGCCATCGACTTCCCTTCCTGGAGTGCAATTTGGCATGCAATAGCTCGTATCGCGACTCGAGGAAAGGAGAGTTTGTACCAGCAACCCTTTCAGGAGAAAACTGGTCTTTCCTACCATTTCCATCAGACAATATAGAGGAACAAGGATCATTCGACTCAAGCAAAAGATCAACTCTCATCTGAGTGCTCAAGGGTACCTATAGGTTGCTTAACAAATAAACATTCAAGTCGACCACTGTTGACATACGATCAATTGCAAGCAACTGTCTGTAAAGGGAAGGTGAACCCTGTCCTCCAACTGCCTTTGCTACAATGAGAGCTGCTCCTGTCTTTCAGTTACGGATCAATAAACACTGGAGTAGCCAGTAATCTCTAGCAGGTAATCGAATTACAGAGAATCTTCCTAGTAGATGGCTGTCAAGCAATCGATCTATCACCAATGATTTCTCAGTGTCTCCTTCCAAAGAATGAGATTGAGACTTATCTTCCATCACACTTGTCAGACAGTTGTGTGCATAAGTTTGGCTATGGACCACTCTTGAAGGTAAATTTACTAAGATTTGTGGCAGGACTCCCTTGTGGTGGGTACCCCAGGGCAAAACGGAGATCCAGGTGCAGTCAGAATAGTTTGTTGTGCCTGAATCTCGATTGGAAAACATCAATAAATGGTAGCAAATGAGATGATTTTCTCCCTGATGACAAGCATCCCTTAGTAAAGGCAAATAAGTTTCGTATCTCCGTTCACAATCAGCAACACTAGCATGAGCTCTGAACATTCCCTCTTAAGAGAACAGACTTGCTTATGGAAAGTTTCGGAGTCTGAATACTTTTGATACTTTGACGTGCAATCTTGAGATGTCAGGGAGAACCTAACTGGGAAGAAGGGGGGATCCCACTTGAGGATAGACTACTACATCTGGTTATATGATGATAGGAAGATTATAAATAATCCAACTTCCCCCAAAAGGGATACAACCATCAAATGAGATATGAATGTATTGGACAAGTTCCAATTGTTCTCTGTGATATTAAGTAGCCCTTGTAACTACTCACGGCCATGCCATCTGACCATGAGGGTAGTGCATGCAACTGAAAGTAACAACCTTCATCAGTAGTGGTTCACTTGCGTTAAATGTCAAGACACCACCTACCCAGCTAAGAGTATGCGTCTGTGCACGAGTCTGAGCTCATAAACACATTTCCATGTGTGACAACCTCTGTGGTAGCTCGTTGAGTTGCTTGCGGTTATAATGTATGTGAGATGAAGAATAACCTCATTGCTCAAAAGAAAATGATTGTTGACAAGCAATAGCATTGTGAACATGATTTTCATAAGCATAAGTGACTTACGAGGAGCACATGTAAGTTGTGAAATGATCAGACCTCTATGGGGAATAGGCAATTGCTTGCCCAGTGGGTGAGAAATGTATTTCTAATCAAATACATGTTTGCTATCATTCGTAAACATAAGCATGAGGCAATTCCATCCCATCAGCAATAGAGGCTTGAAGGAATAACCTCAAAGGGTTAGATCTCATGAGATCATTGTGGAGTGAAGCAGATATCAAAAGGGATCAGAGTGATAGTATGTGAGTGTTCTAATGAGCTGTCTAATCCTCTAACCTGTAAGGAAGAGAAGACCGAGATAACCCCGAAAGATTATGTTTTCTGACAATAACCTGATGGTTCCATATAATAAGACATTGTACAATTCTAGGTTTCAACCTTCCATGTGAGATCTGGCTACTAGTCTGCAAATATTCACGTTCGTACACCGGAGCAGTAGGAACGAAGAGACGGAGATGCAGTGTGTTACAGTCAAGGGCACAAGAGCTCTATTGGTAACTTACTCCAGAGTCTCAGAGGAGACGGCCATGGTCAAATCCTGGGGAGGCAGGTGCAACCCACCCGTGCCCCAAATGTAACACCTTCGAAATGCAGAGTTGCAGCTTAACGCTCGACAAATCTAACCGAGTACTGTATTACCTCCAGAGTCTCGGTGAGTAACTGTTGTCAACCTTAGAAAAGATATAAAAATGCTCCTGCCGTTCCCCTAACTGCAGCTTCCTCATAAGCCATTCCTTTAACAGGTAGACCCGAATGCCCCAAGGAAGGCATGAATTGCTGCATGCAGCAACGAGAGACTTTCCCAGTAGAGGACACCGTTGCTTCGCTAATGGAAGCAATGGTGCCCAAAGGTTTTCCAAGGATCAGGTGATCATTGTTCTACTCATTCGTTCGAGGACGAATGGCCAGAAACGTCAAGTCAAAGGCCAGGGGTATTGGGTGAGAGCCAAATTAAAAAGGTGAAGGCATTTCACATGAGTGTATGTGAGCGGGGTGGTAGTCTACCCTCACTAACTAGCCCTGGGTAGTTACACCTCACCAAAAAAAATCTTTTGGCAAGTTTTCAATATTTACATAAATAATAATCACTGTAAAGAGAGAGTGAGTTTGTATTCCCACCTTAACAAATAGTGTTTTATAGGTATAGATATTGTACCAAAAATAAAGTATTACACCATGTATGAATGACATAAGCATAAAATATACTAAAACCCAGCTGGAAAAATGCTTGACTGAAGTGTGTCATGGAAAACCTGTCCTTTGAGTGGGAAAAACTGAGTGAAATACTGGGATGCATCACATCTAAATCCCACCCAACCAACCTTGCCTTAAGTGCTAGGTGCTTGTCCTCATTGACAGGAGTCTTTGCTCCCTGTAACTTCCCAAATTTTATAAGATAGATATATTTCTTAGAAGACCTTAAATAGAGCTTCTAAAGTACACAGAATCACATTTACCTTAATCAAATGTCACAATAACCATTGTATTACCTCTAAAGCACCTATTACACAGGGCAGCAAGTAAATGAAGAATACCTTATTAATTATACATTTTTCCTTATTAGCACTTTCTACAAATATATCAGCCATTAAGTAATCTCAAAGGCTTTTACAGAATGGCTGTTGTATGAACATTCTGAAACCTGTGGCATAAAACTTGAAGTTTCATTTAGTTCAATATATTAAGAGAATGATTAAAAGGTCCTAAACCCTTACAAAAATAGCACAGGCACAATTGTTCACCAGTGCTTTCTAAAGAAGCAAAATGATTTGTATAACTTTTTTTATACTTGTGTCACTTTATAAGCAAGTGATTATTCTTTTGCCTCTATAAATTTAGAAACTCTAACATTTATTTTATGAAAATCCAATTTTGACAAGATACAGTATTTAAGTTATAGTTAACAAATGTTTTGTTGTGAAATTTTGTAAGTTGTGCCTTAAGTTTTGACAAGCTAAGCTGTATAATTCTATATATTACAAAACTTAGCAAAGTACGGTAAAGCTTTGATAAACGAGTTATGTCTTGAACGTGAATTTGTGCCACACGTAGGTTAAGTTAGGCTATAGCTCCATAATTTGATTTTAACTATAGCACTGTATGTCAAGATGGGATATATCCTCATTTGTTTCTAATTAGAGCAATGCAAGTTGCATTTGGCAGTGAGGGGTGGGGGAGGATCTTAGTCTAGTTAGGTAAGACTCCATGATCCTAGGGTAGGTTAAGGTTAGTACACATTCCTTTATTTTATTAAGTGGTAAGATAAGGAAGGGAAGTGAATCTTCTTTACACACGAGGCTGCATTGTATAGTACTGTAATGCTTTGAAAGAGTTGCCTTAATTAGGCCTCCATATCTGGGCCATGATTTTGAGTGTAGTATATAACATTATAGGTTACGTTATTGAAAGTCAGATCAGACTGCACCCACCTAAATTAGTCGGTAATTTTTCGTAATAATCCCACCTAGCGCTTTTGTTATATGTATTTTTGTCAGGTAAAACACGTGAAAAAAAAAATAAATTCTTGTCAATACATTATCCTCGCAAATACTTAATAGGAGAGAAATAAATTAAATTAACTTACAGTAAATAAAGATTTTTTCTAAGTCCCTTTTTTATCTTAACAGTGACACGGAGAGTAGCTCCTGTTACTTCGTATGTTCGTCCTATTCTATTAGGCTCCACCCCTTAGTGCACTGTGATAATTTTCACCTGATTGCGCCGAAGTCGTGGTTATCCTTGACCTTGCTGCGCGTGCGTAAAAAAAAATGTATTTTTTCCCCTTTTTGTGGGCTATGTAATATGAATTGGACTATCAGAATCTACATACATTATAATCTCCCCATTTCATTGGTCCTTGATGAAAAACGTTATTCATACATTTCCGTGAAGCCCGCTCATTTTCAAATTACAAAGCATTTCTTGACCTCTGGTGACAGCTTGACGTTTCATTAGTTCAGTGATGGCGACTGTGCACTAGTTGTGAAATTACCCCACATGAGGCTATTAGACTATTTTTAACAAATAACGAAGAAACTTTAAAATTTTTGCGTAATCATGGTGTGCTTCTTTTAGAAATAACAACTTGCCCGAAGTGTTACAAACCGTGTTCTTTGCGACCTGATCGTCATTATTGCCAGTGTCACGGTAAATTTAGAAAACCGAAAGGACCGAGTGGCCTTACCGCACAACCAGGACCCAGTGGGGCATCACAAACCATTGAGCAGGTTTTCACTCCTGATTAGGGGGATTCTGACTCCAACTCAGACTATTAAGGTAAGCCATTACAGATTTAAGGCAGTGGGAACAAAGGATACGGCAAAATACAAGCTTACGCGAATATTATCGTTTGCCAGAACATACGGAGGTGATGTAATACTTAATTGCGAGCGAAGCGTCCACGGCTGAGCAAAGATCAGTGCGTGAATAATTATAGTTAGTTTATCAAGGATACGGCTGAGCAAAGATCAGTTGACATTCAGAAGAAAACGGGCCAATGATATTTTCGTTAAGTGTTGTTCCTCATATTTTCTCATGAAAACACATTTTTTTCGATATTTTTCTTGTTTTGTTGTGTTCTGCCATTATTCTCTTCCACAATTCGTTATTTTTCAGTACCTAGCCTGATGTTCTCTAAATTACTGTTGGGTGGTGATACTTTGAAAAAGATACATATGCGGAAGTTAATAACATCAGAACACAACAAAACAAGAAAACTAAAGAATAAAATGATATTTTCATTAATAAAATAAATTTTTTAACATACTTACCCGGTAGTTATATATATAGCTTACGTCCTGACGTCAACGGCAGAAAATTCGAAACTCGCGCCAACCGCCAGTTGGATAGCCAGGTGTACCACCCCTGCACCCTAGCGAGGTACCTGGGAACCATTCCAGTGACCCTCATATATTCCATGCCTCTAGTCTCTAGAGGGGAGGAGGGTGGGACTAAAATTATATATAACTACCGGGTAAGTATGTTCAAAAATTTATTTTATTAATGAAAATATTTTTAAACACAAGACTTACCCGGTAGTTATATATATAGCTTGATTAACACCTTTGGTGGAGGGTTAGAGACAGCTAGCATATCTTGAATTCTACTTAAGAGTTAATTAAAACAAAACTTAAGGGTTCGTACCTGATAAGGAAGCTGACTTCAATGATACTCTGCCTCATTATGTCTGCTAGCCTTATGAGACCCAGCGATCCTCCCAGGGGGCTGAAGATCTCGAAGGGACTGTCAAACCGGTGTCAAAACCTCATCATGACAGAACCTCCTCCAATAACCAAATCCGGGTGCTCTCATGGCACAAACATGACCACCTGACAAAATCAATGATTGTGGAAGACTGACACAATCTCCACAAACAACCATAAAAACAATTAAAAGTACCAAGAGAAGAAAAGGTTATTGGGATTATGGGAACATAGTGGTGGATCCTTCACCCACTATTGCACTCGCTGCTACGAATGGACCCAGAGTGAAACAGTGCTCATAACAAGTCTGAACACCTTTCAAATAATACGACGCGAACACGGATTTGCTCCTCCAGAAGGTCGTGTCCATTATGCTTTGCAGAGATCTGTTCTGCCTGAAAGCAGCCGACGTTGCCACCGCTCTGACCTCATGCGACTTGACCTTTAAAAGCACAAGGTCTGATTCATTACAATGAATATGAGCTTCCCTAATTAAAAGACTGACGAAATAAGACAAGGCGTTTTTAGACATCTGTAAAGAGGGCTTCCTGACTGAACACCACAAAGATTCAGACTTGCCTCGTAAATCTCTTGTTCTCTCCAAGTAGCATCTTAGAGCTCTCACTGGGCACAAGACTCTTTCTACCTCATCTCCAACCAGATCCGTAAGATTTGGAATCTCGAACGCTTTAGGCCAAGGTTGAGAAGGGCGTTCGTTTTTGGCAAGGAAGCCTAACTGCAAGGAACAGACAGCTTTGCCATTACGAAATCCGACGTTTTTGCTAAACGCATGGATCTCGCTCACTCTTTTGGCCGTCGCAAGACTGACCAAAAATAAAGTCTTCATAGTGAGGTCTTTCAAGGAAGTTGAACCCAGTGGCTCAAACCTGTCGCTCATGAGAAATTTCAAAACAATATCCAGATTCCAGGCTGGAGAATCTTGGATCCGACGTTTTAAAGTCTCGAAAGACTTGAGAAGCTCTTGTAGATCCTTATTGTCAGAGAGGTCAAGGCTTCTATGCCTAAACACAGTAGTTAACATACTCCTATAGCCTTTGATAGTAGAGGAGGAGAAATTGCATTTCCTTCGAAGGTAAAGCAGAAAATCTGCAATTTGAGCTACAGAGGTACTGGATGAGGAAAGAGAGTTGACTCTACACCACTCTCTGAAAACCTTCCACTTAGATTGATAGACCTTGATGGTCGAAGTCCTTCTTGCTCTCGCAATAGCTTGAGCTGCCTCCTTCGAAAAGCCTCTAGATCTAGCGAGTCTCTCGATAGTCTGAAGGCAGTCAGCTGTAGAGCGTGGAGATTTTGATGCAATCTTTTCAAGTGGGGTTGTCTGAGAAGATCTGCTCTTAGAGGAAGAATTCTTGGGGTGTATCACCCATTCCAGTACCTCTGTGAACCATTCTCTTGACGGCCAATAGGGAGCCACAAGGGTCATCCTGGTTCCTTTGGATGTCACAAATTTCTGTATTACCCTGTACAGGATCTTGTAAGGAGGGAATGCATAGAGATCTAGATTGGACCAGTCCAAAAGAAACGCGTCTATGTGGATTGCTTCTGGATCTGGAACAGGGGAGCAATAAGCCTCTAGCCTCTTCGTCTTTGAGGTTGCGAAGAGGTCTATGCAAGGACGACCCCAAAGACGCCACAGGCTCTTGCACACCTGAAGGTTGAGGGTCCACTCTGTTGGAAGGATCTGATTCTGTCTGCTGAGACTGTCTGCCATAACGTTTTTCTCCCCTTGAATGAAACGCGTGAGAAGAATATTTCTCTCTCTTGCCCACATCAGGAGAGTCCTTGACGTCTCGTACAGAGAAATCGAGTGCGTTCCCCCTTGTCTCGAGATGTACGCCAATGCTGTCGTGTTGTCCGAATTGACCTGAACTACTTTGTTGGTGACTAAAGCCTCGAAACCTCTGAGGGCTAAAAGCACTGCCAATAACTCCTTGTGGTTGATATGCAAAGATTTCTGGGGTTCTGTCCAAAGACCCGAGACTTCTAATTTGTCTAGAGTCGCTCCCCATCCCATGTCCGAGGCGTTGGAGCATAACACAAGATCTGGGCTTTTCATTGACAAATCGAGGCCCTCCTGGAACTTGTCTGATTCCTCCCACCACCGAAGGCAGACTTTGATGGGGTTCGTGATAGGAATGGAAATCGAATCTCCTTGTCCCAATGGCTGTTGAGATGGAACTGGAGAGGACGAAGGTTCAGCCTTCCCAGTGGAACGAACTGCTCCAAGGAGGAGAGGGTTCCAATCAGACTCATCCATTTCCTTGCTGAGCAAACTTGCTTGCTTTGAAACGAACTCAGTTTCAACTTGGCTTGCTCTATCCTTGAGGGAGACGGAAAAGCCCGAAAAATCTGACTCCGTATCGTCATCCCCAAATATAGAATCTCTTGAGATGGAACCAAGAGAGACTTTCTTGTTTACCAGGAGACCAAGTTCTTCCGCAAGGTCCAAGGTCGTCTGAAGATCCTTCAGCCAGCGATCGTAAGAGTGCGCTCTGAGAAGCCAGTCGTCGAGATACAGAGGGGCTCTTATGCCCCTTGAATGTAAGATCTTTGCTACATTCAGCATGAGCTTCGTAAAGATCTGAGGTGCTGTGCAAAGACCGAAGCATAGGGCTCTGAATTGGAAGACGTCTCCCATGAAAACGAACCTGAGGTAGGGTCTGAAGCTCAGATGGATGGGGATGTGGAAGTAGGCGTCTCGAAGGTCCAATGAGACCATCCAGTCGTCCCTCCTTACTGCTGCTAACACTGACTTCAAAGTCTCCATGGTGAACTTCGTTTTGATGATGAACCTGTTCAGCGCACTCACGTCCAGAACTGGACGCCATCCCCCCGAGTTCTTGGGTACCAGGAATAGCCGATTGTAGAAACCAGGTGAACGGATATCCTGAACCTTCTCTATGGCCCCTTTCTCTAACATAAGAGACACTTGGTTCGAAAGAGCCTGTCTCTTTGCCTCCTCCCTGTATCTGGGAGAGAGATCCACGGGCACTGAGACCAGGGGAGGGCTCCCTAGAAAGGGGATCTTGTAACCCTCCCTCAAGATCTGAATAGACCATTGGTCTGCCCCTCTCTTCTCCCACGCTTGCCAGAATTTGAGGAGTCTGGCACCCACTGCCTGAAGGCGAAAGCAGTCAGACTCTGCTTCGCCCTGCCCTGAAACCTCTTCTCTTACTCCTTCTAGCATCAGGTCTGGAGCTACCCCTACTGGAAGATCTTCCTCAAAAGGGCTGGGAAAACTTAGGAAAAGTATCTTCCTTAGACTTGCGGCTGACAAAAGAGGAAGGTAAAGCCTTTCTAGCGGACTTGGAGACAAGATCCTGAGTGGCCTTCTGAGCTAAAGCTGTAGAGATCTCCCTGATAAGCTCTTGCGGGAACAGTAACGGAGAAAGAGGAGCATATAAGAGTTCGGACTTCTGGAAGGGAGTCACCCCCGGCGAAAGAAAAGAGCAATGTTGGTCTCTTTTCTTAAGGATGCCTGCGGAAAACAGAGCTGCAAGCTCATTAGCGCCATCCCTTAAGGCCTTGTCCATGCACGACATCAAATGGACCAGGGCAGAGGTATCCCCCTCTTTAAAAGCCTCAACTTTCTTACCCAAGGCCCCCAGCGTCCAGTCTAGGAAGTTAAAAACTTCAAAGGCCCTAAAAACTCCTTTAAGAAGGTGGTCCATCTCTGAAGTGGACCAAAAAATTTTGGTCTTCCTCATGGCCGACCGACGAGGAGCGTCTACGAGGCTTGAGAAATCTCCCTGGGCAGAGGCAGGAATTCCCAAGCCGAGAACTTCTCCCGTCTCGTACCAGATGCTCGACCTCGAAGCCAGTCTAGCTGGAGGAAAGGAAAAAGACGTCTTTCCTAAGGCCTTCTTAGACTGTAACCAGTCACCCATTAATTTCAGAGCTCTCTTGGACGAACGTGACAGAACCATCTTCGTAAAACGGGCTTTCTTAGAGGCTTTCCCTAAAGTAAACTCAGAAGGAGGAGAGCGCGGAGCTATAGGCACAAAAAAGTCCGAAAACTCTTCCGTAAAAACTTTCATAAGTTTTTTAAGATCAGCCGAATGACGGAAAGAAACAGAGTCCTCGTCTTCTGAAACGTCATCAAACTCCAAAGGAGAAAGCTGCGCTTCTACTTCCTTCTCCAGCGACGTTCCTCCGGGAGCAGAAGGGTTAAGAGCGGTATCAATATCAGAAAAAATCTGAGTGCCAACCGCAACAGAAACTGTTTCATTGCGAACAGTAACAGGCGGCAGAGTCGCGTGTCGCTCAACCGAACGCTCGCGATCAGTCCGATCGGAGGCGAGTTCCTGTACATGAACCGCATCAATGTCTTGAAAAGGATAAGGCTCCTCCTCGTAGTCCAAACTAACGTCCGAGATATGACCAGGGAAAGGACGTTCAGGATCATATTCAGAAACACGCTTGCCGTCAACCACTGGCAAGCAATCGGAACTACGAATCGCTCGATGTTCAGCGACTCGTTCAACTGTAACCATCCCAGAAAAGCAACCTGAAGGACGCTCACTAAAGTAATTGGCAGAGAGGGAAACTTCCTGAAGGATAGGACGCTTGGCAGCCTATTTAAAAGGACGTTCGGTAGCCTGTTTGCAAGGACGTTCGGCAGTCTGAACCTGAGGATCGGCAGCCTGTTCAGGAGGAAGTTCAGGAGCCTGAGTCGAAGGGTGATCAAAAAACCTGTTTAACAGGACGTCCGACATCCTTTTTAGAAGAACGCACAGGCACACAGTCTCGAACACGTTCAATAGAAGAACCGTGGACCGCGGACTTAGGAAAACGATCACGATCGCTTCCTAAAGGCCGTTCGAAGCGGCTAGCAGGAAGCTTCGAACCCCGAGTACGAGGCCGCTCGGAAACACGACCTGGCTCACTTCTCCGATCACGATCGCTGATACAAGATTTGTCGTTACGCTGGTATGATTGCATAAAGGAAGAGCGCCTGCTTTGCATGTCTTGAAGAAAAACAAAGTCAGGATCCGAACGTTGCGAAATCAGCGATGAGGTCATAACGTTCTCCTCACCTCCAAACGGAAGAGCCAGAAGGATCCTTGGAAACGTCCAGAGTCCTAAAAGGACGTTTGATCGGGGGGCTTTCAAAAGGCTCTGGAGAATCCTAATGACTGCATCCAGGCTTAGAACTAACAGGACATCGATAGGCCGTATCATAGGATCTCTTAAGAGGCCTGGAAGCGAGCTTCCAGCCTCTTTTAGGCAAGGGGTCATGCGAAGACGACGAAAAACACTTAACCTCACCTTTCCGATGGTAAGGGCGAACGTCCTGGGAGGCGCCCACAGGTACGTTCGAGGGGACGTCTGCTCGTTTGTTAAAAGCCTCTCGACTCCTTTCGCCTTTCGACATTCCTTCTCCCAGGGGTTGGGGAGCTTGGAAGAGGTCTAGGACTAGGAGGACGACAGACACGAGCAGGCGCACCCTCCACTGCACTTAACTTCACTGCACTTACACTTGCACCTTCACCTTTCAAAAGACGCACATCGGACATCAACTGTGTCCTGTCTGCAGCCAAAGATTCAACTTTAGCGCCAAGAGCTTGAATGGCCACTAACATATCCTTAAGGGAAGGTTCATTAGCAATTGCAATAGTGGGATCAGGATCTACCACTACAGGTGAAGGAATAGGATCAATGACATGGGAGGAGGAAATATCTCTAGAAGAGCGAGAAGAACTACGCCTCAATCTATCCCTTTTAAGTTTACGCCTGTATTTATCAAAATTAATCCATTCATGCTCTGACAACAAAACACATTCGTCACAGCGATCACCTAAATCACACTCTTTACCCCTACAAGCAACACAGAGAGAATGGGGGTCAAGAGAGGCTTAAGCCAAACGGGTCTTACAACCACTAGTCACACATAACCTAAAAGTAATAGGAGGGGTGGCCATTTTGAAAATTTAAAGAGAATTAAGACAAGCAAAGGTCAAAAATCATCTAATCCCAACAAAACCAAGAAATATCCAAAGCGAGATAAAAAACAAGCGGGAGTCAATAACCAAAGATTTGTACTTCACCAAAAAAAACGATCAGTAATGACGGAGTAGAATTCACGTGTCACCGCTAGCGACGGCAGGGAATATATGAGGGTCACTAGAATGGTTCCCAGGTACCTTGCTAGGGTGCAGGGGTGGTACACCTGGCTATCCAACTGGCGGTTGGCGCGAGTTTCGAATTTTCTGCCGTTGACGTCAGGACGTAAGCTATATATATAACTACCGGGTAAGTCTTGTGTTTAAAAATATTTTTTCATGAAAATGCACTGGGTGGGATTATTACGAAAAATTACCAATTTGTTTTATAATTTGCATTTTCTTGGGTCTCACTAAGCAGGAGAGGAATTCAGGTTAGCTAGGCAAGGACCAGTTGCCTTTAAGACATCAA
>NC_090748.1:10692590-10700090 GCF_036898095.1 Palaemon carinicauda
CTACAACCCTAGTTAGAAAAGCAGGATGCTATAAGCTCAGGGGCCCCAACAGGGAAAATAGCACAGTGAGGAAAGGAAACAAGGAAAAACGAAATATTTTTATCCTAGAAGTGGAGAATAATATTTGTATTAACTGAAGAATTACTATTCTATTTGAATAGTTACCAGTAACGCAACTCGGCCCTATTAAAAAAAAAAAGAAAAAAAAACATCTTATTTTGGGATTACTTCAATTGTCTACTTTTTTGTTTCACAAATTATTCATGCTGTTTAAAACAAATATTAGCAAGATAATTTTATCCGCAAAAGTTTGGAAATAGGAAATTATCAACAATCTATTTCTAAAGATGGCCTATTTCTCATATGGAAGTTTTTGTTTTTTTTCGAAAAGTAATTTTTCTAGATTACAGATTATAAAATTCTCTATCGTTTTTATGAAAAAAAAATCGGCCAATGATAAAAAAAAAAAAAAAGAAAAAAAAAGACCGCAAATTTTCTCCGAAAATTTCAAAATTAGAGAAAACGGCCTTCAAAGTTTTTTTGTTTCTTATTTTATAGATTGATTGAAAACTTAGAATGAACTTTTAGCGGCAATTTTTCTCACCACTGGGTATTGTAAGGGAATAATCATCATACCTCTCGGTTACTTACTAACCTGTCATTTGCCCCTGTCCTCAAATCCAAGAATGTCACTCAACACGCAAACATAACACGCTGTAAGCTACATGAACCAAATGTCATGCGTGGGTAAGATAAGAGTACCATGATGTCTTCTCGTCTTTGCAAATTTTGCGCTTTTAACCTTATTATATATCGTCTTTGACACTTTATGCTTCTTTCAGTATAAGCATGACATAGAAATTGTAGATATATAAACAAGCATATAATAACACTATACCGAATAAAAGGAAAGTGATGACGCAGTTCTCAGGAAATCATAGAAAATGGTTAAATTGCTGTATATGGGATACTAAAATAAACAGCCTTCCTTGGAATTTTTTTTTGAAGAAAACGTAAGTAATTAGTTACCCTGACCAGAGAAAAGTCGCTTGCGGGATTATGCACACTTCTTTGAATATACAAAGAAAAAAATTTAGCAATTAAAAAAATGCTTAAAAAAAGAAAGAAAGAAAGAAAAGCTGAAAAATAGACTTTCTCCTGGCCAGAAATGTTATAACCTGAATTTAAAAAATCCTAAGCTAGACGTCGTGAGTCGACCTACTTAAATATGATTTTAAGATGGTAATGTATGAGAAATTACCTTACATGCATGCATGAATGAGATCAGCCGTTCATTTATTTTTATTTTTATTTTTATTTTTATTTTTATTTTTATTTTTATTTTTATTTTTATTTTTATTTTTATTTTTATTTTTATTTTTATTTTTATTTTTATTATCATTATTATTATTATTATTATTATTATTATTTTTATTTTTATTTTTATTTTTATTATTATTATTATTATTATTGTTGTTGTTGTTGTTGTTGTTGTTGTTGTTGTTGTTAATATTAGCTAAGCAATAACCCTAGTTGGAAAAGCAAGATGCTTAAAATGTAAGCCCAAGGGCTCCAGCAGGGAAAAATAGGCTAGTAAGGAGAGGAAATAAAGAAATAAATAAACGATACGAAAAGTAATGAACAATTAAAATAAAATCATTTAAAAACAAAAACATTAAAACAGATATTTCATATATAAACTATAAAAAAAAAACTTATGTCAGACTGTTCAACATAAAAACATCTGTTGCAAGTTTGAACTTTTGCGAAGAAAGATTCCTAGCGCTATCCACAAACTTGAGAATTATCTTTTTCAACAACTTTTCCATCTAAAAGTTGTCAGGCCATAGGGAATGACTACCTTATGATCTATGCAATGGTATATTGTATTTGTTTACTTATTGTAGCTGCAGTGCAACTTACGTAAACATCTCTTTGAGGTGCTGTGATGCGTAGAAGAATTAAGAAGGTTAAACTCGAACTGGTTTTTAGCTGGCCACGCCTACACATTCAATGATAAAAAAAGATAATATTCCCACTTGTGAATTATATTTTGGTTTTAAATGTAACATTTTATTAAATTGAAAATAATTTACTCATAATAACTAATGTAATTGAAAGTCGATTTCATAAATAAAATTTTGAGTGATGAACGTCTGAGTAAGTCTACTCTTTTCTTAATCTAGGTTTGATGCGTTTGTCATTTTCATTTTTTTCAATAGCTGTTCATTTTCTTATCATATGTAAACGTGAATAAAATATATTTAATTTATGCGCATAGTAACGTATTAGAAATATTACCTGGGCGAAAACAAACGTCTCCGGAATTAATCATGTTGAAGTTTTCTATATTCTTTATAAGAATATATCTTTCCTTCACATTTCTTAACCTTTGTTGCTATATGTTGTAAATATATATTGAGTAAATCCTGTCCACTTTCCTCTTTGACTGTGAAACTAATCAGGATTTAGTCAGTGTTTTCATTTTTCCTGTAATATTTTTATGCATACATAGTGTATCAGGACAATTATTCGAAAATTATTAGTCGAAAACAACAGTTGCTCGAAAGGTAACTAACTGTTCGAGTCAACGGTTGTTCGAAAACTAACTGTTCGAGTCAACGGTTGTTCGAAAACTAATTGTTCGAGTCAACGGCTGTTCGAAAACTAATTGTTCGAGTCAACGGCTGTTCGAGAACTAATTGTTCGAGTCAACCAAGGCTCTATATTGGCCTTGGAGTCAACGGTTGTTCGAGAACTAATTGTTCGAGTCAACGGTTGTTCGAGAACTAATTGTTCGAGTCAACGGTTGTTCGAAAACTAATTGTTCGAGTCAACGGTTGTTCGAAAACTAATTGTTCGAGTAAACAATTGTTCGAAAAACATAGCTATAAACAATTGTTCGAAAAAATGGATAGTTGTGAACATTGTTCGAGAATATTTATTCTATAATCACTCCATTTTATGAGATTAGAAAAATATTATTATAAGATATATATATATAAAAAAATAATAGAATGTACATGAATTAATTTTCTGAATAAAACTAGATAAAATAAATAAAAAATAATTGGGTAAAATTTCTTCAAAATATCTCCAAGTTTACAAACTAAAATTATATAAAATGACAAGTAAATAATCAATCACATTTCGATACTCGAAAAATTTATCAGTAAGCGTCTTCCACAGCTCTGCATACACACACATACACACACACACACACACCCACACACACACACACACACATATATATATATATATATATATATATATATATATACATACTATATATATAAATATATATATATATATATATATATATATATATTTATATATATATATATATATATATATATATATATATATATATATATGTTATGATTCCCTATATATACATACTGTATATATATATATATATATATATATATATATATATATATATATATATGTGTGTGTGTGTATATATATATATATAAATATATATATATATATATATATATATATATATATATATATTCCATATTATTGTTCCTTATGTATATACATACTGTATATATATATATATATATATATATATATATATAGGCTATATATATATATATATATATATATATATTTATATATTTATACATATCTATATATACATACATATACATATATAAATGTATATATATATATACATATATATACATATATATATATATATATATATATATATATATATATATTTATATACAGTATATATATATATATATATATATATATATATATATATATTTATATATATATATATATATATATATATATATATATATATATATACTGTATATTTATGCTTTTTGGGACACAGCTTCTCTCTAGTGCAATTTTCATTAAAGGTGATAGCCTTAGTGGCGTCTTTGTGTTTCCGGCAGGAATCTTCATATTTCCTCAGGAAGTATGAAGATTCCTACAGGAAACACATTGACGCCACTAAGGCTATCGCCTCCAATGAATATATATAAATATATATGTGTGTGTGTGTGTGTGTGTGTGAATGGAGTAGTTTCTCAGCCAATTATTTTAACCTGTACATCACATTCTGACTCTTTTCCTCAATATTATTTTCTTAATTGCCTCTTACATAAATGAATATCTGAGACTAATAAATCTGTCACAATATTGCATTTTTTTGCCTTGCAAGAAACCCCACAAGTTTCTCGAATAGCTTTGCAATAGTAAACATATTTTAAATTAAGTCAGTCAATTTTTCTCAGTAGTAATAGTCAAAAGAAATAAACTTACACATCTATAAAATAATTAAATTGAACTGAAATATGTATTTTTTTTCGCGCGGTTTTCAAAATTGTTTACCCAATTCGTTAGCAAGACTTTAACCCCCTCAAAAAATCCCATTAACATGACCATAAGGCTCCCTTTCCACCAACGCAAATCCGAATTGAATATTATTAACTCGCATATCATCAACTACCCAAAAGAGATTTGGACCCAACTCTGCAGTGGGATTCCCCTACCGCATTGACCTCCCATGCGCTTTTGTCTTGAAGGTGACTTATACGATGAGGGGCTTGGGATGGAATTTTCTTAGCATCAGATGCCCCCGTGCAAAATCGCTTCTTGTCCCTAGACGTTGAGGGGGAATGACACAACGAACATGTGATGTTCCTAGCATTACTTGTGATATATATGTGATTATTCTAACCCTCGCATTACGTCCATTTTTTTTCTGTTCTTCAACTTTTTTATTATTGCCGTTGGCTTTTGAAGTTATTTCAATGATTTCACCATTTTCGGTGCACCATAATCTTATTTCTGTAAATTCATTGCACACCTTACGTTACCTTCATCATTTTGTCCTGATTGCCTTTGTTTTTTCATTTCTTTTTAAAGGTTTTGAGGTCGCCCATGGATGACAGAGGCAATGGACAGTGACATTGCCTATCAAGCAGGGCAATGCCCTGGAGACTGACCATATGTCATATGATTAGCGCCGAAGCCCCCTATCCACCCAAACTAGGACCATGGAGGGCCAGGCAGTGGCTGCTGATGACTCAACAGATAGATCTTTAAGCTCCCCCAAAACCCCCAACCTTAGCTCACAAGGATGGTAAGGTTGCAGACACTAATGGCACTAACGAGACTGAGCTGAAATCGAACCCCCGTCTGGCAAACACCAGACAGAGACGTTACCAGTCAGGCCACAATAACGAGATATTATGGCTGGAGGGATATCTTCCTACGACTTATTAACAATTTCAGGTATTATTCATGCTAATATTACTTCTATAAAAGGTAAAATCATAAGTTTTGTTGTCACTGAAGTTATATTCAAGTGAGCAAACGCTGTCTAAACAGAACAATTTAAAATACCCTCCAAGTATGGAAACATAGTCAATGTTAGAATCATCGCTATTGCTACTTATTGCAGAATTATCATTTCATTATCCCTAAAAAGTAGTTGATCCAACTCTACGCTCGAAGCAAAACAGTTGCCTTTCATTTGCAGATAAAAAAATGAAGAAAAAAATATTCATCAGTCCATCAACCTTAAACTAGATCTACAACTTTTTGTACAAGTTTTTTTTTTTTTTTTTTTTCAGTGCTTGCTAACAAGAAGATCCTGTTTAAATTCTGAAGGTCAAACATGCTCATCTTAGAGCCCCCTCCCCCTCCCCCCCCCACAAAAAAAAACATTGCTATATGTAAGCGTCCCTCACAACCTTCAGTGAACCTTCTCCACAGATTCCCTCGGCAACATATAACCTTATTTTTCTTAAATCAAAATGTCATGACCTTTAATGAAGTATTCACCTTTCGCTATGAAGAAAAATGCTCAACTCCAATCACTCTAAATGTAGTGACGTCAAAGATATCTTACTGGAATGTAGTCATCTGTAGCAAGCAAAACATGATCGATGAATTCAGCGTAATTCATTGGAGCACAATTATTCTATTTAAATATACAGAGAAAATGCTAATTTACAGCTTTTCACACACACACACACACACACACACACGCATATATATATATATATATATATATATATATATATATATATATATATACAGTATATATATATATATATATATATATATATATATATATATATACATGTGTGTATGGATCTATGTGTACATTTGTGTATATATGTAGGTATTTACAGTATGTATATGTGTATTAGAAAACGCAAATTCTCAGATTTTATTTCAGAGAGCTTGGATACCTCAAATTGCATGAATTTCTACTTTACTTCCCTTGACCTTTGTAATGAATAAGTTACCTAGTAATGACTAAACTGTTGGGATAGCAAAGTATTCAGAAGGAAAAGGAAAGTTAACTAAAACTTTTTGTCAATCTTTGAAGGGAAAATTTACATTTGATGAAAAGAATGACTCCAATATCAAGCTGTTCAAAGATATAGCCGGTGGCTATAAGGAAATAGACATGGTAGTCACTGCCACACTCACACTTGAAGGAGTCGACGCTGCAGAGATATCTACATTGGCCTTTTTTTTTTTTTTTTTTTTTTTTTTGTGCACAGAAGAAGCCTTAGCACTTGGTAAAATCCCCTTCACAGACTGTGCTATTTATTTGTCCGTTTAATTCATTATTTAGTCTCATCATCTTCCCATTTAGTACTTTTGAGTAACACTCTTATTTCATCATCCTATTCTTTCATCGGTGTGATCTTTTGGTAACGTTCCTGCCTGGTGATCGTCAGACTTGGGGTCCAGTCCCCCTCAAGCTCGTTAGTTCCCTTTGACGCTGCAACCTCATCCTTGATCCAGTTCTTTTCTAGATCCTGACCTCGCCATCCTTGTGAGCTAAGGATGGGGAGTCTGAGGGAGCCTATAGGTCTACCTACCAAGTCCTCAGCAGCCATTGCTTGGCCCTCCCCGGTCCTAGCTTGGGTGGATAGGAGGCTTGGGTGCTGATCATATGTACATATGGTCCGTTTCTAGGGAATAGTCCTACTTGCTAAGGCTATGTCACTTTCCCTTGCCTCTGATATTCATGAGAGGCCTTTAAAATACTTAAAATCATATAAAAAAAACATAACGATTCACCCTTCTTCCATCGCAAAGTTTTTAATTACTTTTACGTTCTTCCCATACCTTTGCCTACCTCTTCTTCTTCGTATGCTATGTATATATTACTAAGAAAATAATTCTCATCATACAGCTTCAACCTTTCTTCCTTTTCGATTAAGAATTCAGCATCCCCACTTCGTTCTAAATAGGAAGGTTTACTCAACCATCTCCTTGAACATTCCAATATGCTTACATCGATTCATAATTTTCTCTCAACTTTTTTTCCTCTTCAAAAGATATCAAAACACTTATTAGTTTTTGAAGTTTCTATTTACTAGGCCTGATGATTACGGTGTCACCTGCATTAAGAAATATCTATTAACCATTCAAGAATCCTATTTTTTCTACAATCTGTTCTTTTTAATGACTTCTGACATCATATGGATAAGTTTGATAAACCAGGGGACA
>NC_090748.1:10705090-10707590 GCF_036898095.1 Palaemon carinicauda
ACTTGAATAAATATAGTGTTCAGTACGTTAGAAGGTAAAAGTAAACTCTTCCTACTCTTCTTCTTTCCCACCTTTAACCCTGCATTAAAGGGTTGGTTGCCTGATGCACCCTCTCCAATGCCTTCCATCAAAGGCATCCTCTCCCACCAAACCTCTTCTCTCCATATCATCCTTCACCTTATCTCGCCATCTAATACCATAATACCTTGTACTATAGAAGATTCATAGGTCCACAATGGAAATCATATGGGTGGCAAATGGACTATTGCCTCCTTCTCGATCTCCTCCTAACACGTTCCTCCTAAGCCCTCACTCTCTCCCCACTATCCATTCTCAACACATGACCATACCATCTCAGTGCGTGATACTTTTATCACATCTGTAAACTTTCCGTAGCCTTTCAAGTAGTGATATTCCCATAATCCACCATAGTATTCTCATCTCTGTTCTCTCAAGCTTTGTTTCCTCTTTTTTGTCTTAAAGCACAAGTTTCCGATTCATACATTTTCACTGGTCTTATTACTGTGCTATAGATCTTGACTTTTAACTTAATTGGCATTTTCTTATCACATACCACTCATGCTACCTCCCTCCATTCCCCAGTCTGTTTTTATCCAATTCTCAACTTTAGCCTCACATCCTCCCTCCTGACTTATAGTAGATCCAAAGGATCTAGATTATTCCACGTGTTTTATAACAGAGCCTCTGCTTTCATGTATGGCTATCCTGTCCCCACCTTCTTCACTACTCACCATAGCTTCAGTCTTATCCACATTTACTCTCAAGCCACCGTTCTCCAAAGTCTCTTGCCACTCTACAACCCTTCTCTGCAATTCTTTCTCATTTTCAATGGTAATCACCAAATCATCTGCATATAGCAACTCCCACGACTCTTCATTCCTGATTCCTTCACTTAACACATTCAAGATTAACATAAATCAAATCGGGTTTAATGCTGACCCCTGGTGTAATCTAACAATAACTTCGAAGTTTCTGTTCCCGCAACAGCTGTTATTACCCTTGTCCTTTTTTCTTTTTACATCATCTATACCAAAATAAACAACTTCTCCCGGACTCTTCTTCCTCAAGCACCAAAACATAATTTCTCTTGGTATTCTATCATAAGCTTTCTCTAGATATACAAACGCATAATAGGGATTCTGGTTTCTCTCTAGTCTCTTTTCCTGTAACTGCTTTACTATAAAGATGGCATCCACAGTCCAACTTCTCCTCACGAATCCATACTGCTGTTTCCCAATCTTTACAATCTCTCTCAATCTTTCTTCTTGCTTGTAATGCATCATTTTAATTTACAACATCTATCTTATATTTTCTATTCATAACTTTTCATATATATTTTACTTGTTAATTCTTATTTCCGTTTCCTCACTGGGCTACTTTCCTTGTTGGAGCCCCAGGGCTTGTAGCATCATGCTTTTCCAACTAAGGTTTTAGCTTGGCTTATAATAATAATAATAATAATAATAATAATAATAATAATAATAATAATAATAATAATAATAATAATAATAATAATATATAATTCCGTCTTACAAAACTCATGAAAAGTATAAGGTCTCTTCATGGTTTCCTTTCATTCGGAACTCTTGGTTGTCAGCGGACCTGAACAAAATCTAATACTCAGTAAAGATGTACAGCTTCTTCGCAGATGAAACAGATTTGTAAAAGAGTTTTTTTATTATAATTGGGGATAAGATTAAAAGAAACTATTGAAACAAGTGAAGGATAATAGAATTGTATCAAAGTCCACTTTGGCTCTATGGCTTTGCCAAAGTTGAGTAATCTCGATGCATCTCCTCAGTCCCTTTTGTCTGAATTTAATTTGTCAAATTTCTATACCAATAAATTCTTAGTACCTTTATGGAAAACCCATCCCGTAAAGCCTTTTTCTTAACCAAACCTCTACCATATTTTATTTCCAGTTAACTTTCTTGATCGGTACATAGAAAATGTTAAGATATGAAGCAAAATCTTTATGAAACAAATGTTCATCTATCAAAGACGATCATTAGACATGAAGAATGTGAATTCCTTTAATAGAACTCACTAACTTTCTCTATTTTAGATATAAATTCTAACTTGATTGGTAAATTGCATCGACTAAGTGCAAGGCAACAGGATCTTTTAGGTTCTACTTTCGTCAAACATTTTGTGTAGCCAAGATTTTTTATCCTAAGTTTTAAAAGAGACATATACAATTAGATGATACCTATATAAGATTATATGTATATATATACATATATATATATATATATATATATATATATATATATATATGTATATATATATATATATATATATATATATATATATATAAACACAAATATATATGCATATATACACATCTATATATATATATATATATATATATATATATATATATATATATATATTCATATATATTAATTCATATACATACAAATGTATTTATGTATGTACAAATGCCTTTTTGATGAAGATTTTATTTGAAATTATAAAG
>NC_090748.1:10715090-10717590 GCF_036898095.1 Palaemon carinicauda
TTTAAAAAGTCCCATGTAATTTCCGATACAAAAGTGCTAAAAATGAAACTGTTATTTATCTCTATTTATCGTTTATGTATGACAATTTTCTAAGTAAAGTTAAATACCTATTGTGTATCATGAAAGGATGTAAACAAGAGGCCCAAGAACCCTAAATATTTACAAGCAAGTTACTCAATCACTTCAAGGTCATGGATAAACCTTGATCTTGGATCAGCGGAAGAGCAGATGTCTTGACGAGTGAAAAAATTATGATTTTTTTTACATTTAATTTGATTAGCTAGATGTTTGCAATTGCTAGTCAAGGCATGTTCAGTTTTTTACCTGGATGATAACTTTTGGAACTTTTATTTTGAACTATTTGTTTCATATTCTGTTTCGGTAGGACGCGTGGAACTTTGTTGTTAGTAATTGAAATTTATATGCTGGTTATTTTAGCTAATATACACAAACACACACTTTATATTATATTATGTTACATATATATATATATATATATATATATATATATATATATATATATATATATATATAAATTATATATATGCATGAATATATAAATATAAATTTATATATATATATATATATATATATATATATATATATATATATATATGCATTTTACACACACACATACAGTATATATATATATATATATATATATATATATATATATAGATAGATAGATAGATAAATATACATGATTATATAAATGAAAGTATATATATACTGTAAATATATATATATATATATATATATATATATATATATATATATGCATTTTACACACACACACATACAGTATATATATATATATATATATATATATATATATATATATATATATATAGATAGATAGATAGATAGATAGATAAATATACATGATTATATAAATGAAAGTATATATATACTGTAAATATATATATATATATATATATATATATATGTATATATATATACATATATATATATATATATATATGTAATATATATACATATACACATATAGACATACATATATATATGCATATATATGTATACATATATATATATATATATATATATATATATATATATATATATATATATATATATATATATATATATAATAATAGAGATAGAAAGAATATGAAATAAAATGATATGGTACTCTCTCTCTCTCTCTCTCTCTCTCTCTCTCTCTCTCTCTCTCTCTCTCTCTCTCTCTCTCTCTCTCTCTCTCTCTCTCTCGGAAAAGAAGTCCCCATGAAGATGAAAAGTTGTTCTGCAGTGAGTTACCGAGTTAGCTTATCTGGATGAACCTCAAGGGTACGTTTTTCTATTGGAACTCAAGAATAAAGAAAATTTTTCGTGTTGGGTATTTATAATTTATAGCAAAAATCAGGTGTAACTTTGGAAAGAATGACCGCTGACTTTGCAACATCAAAGCTGAATCACTTGGATTATAGGGTTGTGGTGGCCGATGTGGTAACGTCCCTGACTGGGGTTCGAGTCCCGCTCGTAATCGTTAGTTTCTTTGGTCGCTGCAAACTCACCATTCTTGTGAGCTAAGGATGGGGGTTTGAGGGAGCCTATAGGTCTATCTTCTGAGTCATCAGCAGCCATTGCCTGGCCCTTCTTGGTCCTAGCTTGGGTCTAGAGGAGGCTGGGGCCCTGATCATATGTATATATGGTCAGTTTCTAGAGCACTGTCCTGCTTGATAGGGCAATGTCACTGTCCCTTGCAACGAACTTTTATTGTAATTATGCATAAATGAGCTTTAAATGACGATACTTACGATTGGCATAATTGCAAAAGCCCGAGTCTGACCGGAGTACAGGCAATCTACGACAACAACAAACTTGAGGGGCACTCAGTAGATAGCATGCCTCCGCCACGCCAATCATTCTTATTTTGCTCTCAACTCCACTTCGTACTTGTACTTCGATGTATTTTCTTCGAAATTTAATTGATTTGTCCTTGGGTCATACCCCACGTGTCCACCAAGTTTCGCTGAAATTGGTTAAGTGATTTTGTTCCGAGGTATTTTTGTGCGTGCGTGAGTTTGTGCTGGGATGCAATTTCATCCTTCCGCTCTCTCTCTCTCTCTCTCTCTCTCTCTCTCTCTCTCTCTCTCTCTCTCTCTCTCTCTCAGAAAAGAGGTCCCCATGAAATTGAAAAGTGGTTTTGTAGTGAGTATAAAGTTACCTCTGAATGAACCTCGTGGTACGTTTTTCTATTGGAACTCAGATTTCTTTATATATCTAATATTGTGTATATATAATTTGAAGCAAAAATCAGGTGTAACTTCTGAATGAATGACCACTGACTTTGCAACACCTATGGTGAATCATTTGGATCATATCAACAACAAAAGTTAAAGAAGAAAGCAATTGACTTTTATTGTAATTATGCATAAATGGGCTTTAAATGATGATATTTACCGGCAATCTACGACAACAACAAACTTCAGGGGCACTCAGTAGAAAGCATGCCTTCGCCACACCAAGCAGTTTTAGT
>NC_090748.1:10722590-10727590 GCF_036898095.1 Palaemon carinicauda
TACTCAATGTTGTAATTATTATTAAAAATTTGGCAATTGAAAATTTTTACGGAGAATCTGCAGTTTCTGACTAAGAATTCAAACATAAAATTTCAGTTTTTATTCAAAGACATTTTATTCTCACAAACTCGAACAGTGCAAAGATACTTACCACCTTCATGGCGAATGAAATGCGTAACGTTGAGTTTGGGAGGAAACTTAATCGTCTTCTCTAATTGAAGCGAGGACTTCAAGTAACACCTCTTTGCTCAGTTCGCCTTATATACAGTATACAACTGCTGAGAATGAGAGGGAGAATGAGGGAGGAACAGCTGCACTTGGGAGGGAAAATGAAGGGGGGGATAGCAAAAATGGGTGGAGTTTCTGGAAAAACCTAGTTTTCTTACCAACGCCTTAGAAAAAGGACAGTTATTATCAGTTAATCATAACAATGAATCGCTTCCTTTCACTGCTTTCTAAGTCTGGGGATTTGAATTAGGGGCATATGCAAAAAATGTTCAAATAAAAAAAAAAAAAGAGCTAAAGTGTCTATGAATATGTTTACAAATATGTGACATTGAAACTCTGGAGCTATATTTCTCCAGGCGCTCTAAAAAGTTTGGGGGTTTACCCTTTTGATCAGGTTTAATACTGGGTATATACCCAGAGCATAAAAATTTCGCTAGACTTTGGTGATTAGCACTTTGTTCTTCATTTAGGAAACATTGAATACCTCCGTCGACTGAGATAATCCATATTATAATATTTATAGGTAACGCATACATACATATATGGATATATACATATATATGTCTATATACAAATGTATATATACATATATACAAAATATATGTTATAAATGTGCATGCATATATATATATATATATATACATATATATATATATATATATATATATATACATATATATATATATGTGTGTGTATGAATGTATATATAAACACATGTATATATATCCATATATATATGTGTATATATATATATATATATATATATATATATACACATATATACATATATATATATACATATACACACACATATATATATATACATATATATATATGTATATATATATATATATATATATATATATATATATATAAATATATATATATATATATGTGTGTGTGTGTGTGTGTTTGTACGCCTAAATCTCTCTCATGCATAATGTGATTAATATGAAGGGGAGTAAAATTTAATTATAAAATAAACGATATTCATGTATTCACTCCACTTACGGAACATTTATACAAAGGGAAAGTAAATCACGATACATCTCTCATATTGGGAGAGCATTCGAACTTTTGCCATAGAATTGAAACAAGCACATTTGGTACATTTAATTAACCAGGTTATCAAGTGAGGTACAATTTGATTTTGATTCTTATAACTCTGTCACTTTATATTTAATTTTGGGGGCAGTTTAAAATTTTTCTCCAAGTCGGATGATGAAAATTGTGTATTCGCCAATAAAGAGAAGATATCATTGTGTATATTTAAGGCAATGCAAGGAAAGGTATTCATATGTGTAGTATATATGATATTCTCAGAGTTGATTCTTAATTTATTCCTGTTGAGCCCGAGAGCTCTACCCAGTAACAGACATCGTGATTCGCTAATAGGAATCTTACAAGGGATTATAAACGACAACTACATGGTGCTGTTCTTTCTACGTCTGCTTTCCGCTGTAAAAAAAAAAAAAAAAAAACTCAAAAGTGAGTCTCAATAAAGAATTTCTCCATAACTGATCGATTTAATTACATTATTATTAGCATTATTATTATTATTATTATTATTATTATTATTATTATTATTATTAGCCATGCTACAACCCTAGTTAGAAAAGCAAGATGCTATAAGCTCAAAGGCTCCAACGGGGAAAAATAGCCCAGTGAGGAAAGGAAATAAGGACATAAATAAATGAAGAGAACAAATTAACAATAATTCATTCTACAAACAATAACAACGCCAAAACAGATATGTCATATATAAACTACATATAAAAAGACTTATGTCAGTCGGTTCAACATAAAAACATTTGCTGCAACTTTGAACTTTTGAAGTTCTACTGATTCAACTTCCCGATTAGGAAGATCATTCCACAACTTGGTCACAGCTGGAATAAAACTTCTAGAATACTGTGTAGTATTGAGCCTCATGATGGAGAAGGCCTGGCTATTAGAATTAACTGCCTGCCTAGTATTACGAACAGGATGGAATTGTGCAGGAAGATCTGAATGTAAAGGATGGTCAGAATTATGAAAAATCTTATGTAACATGCATAATGAACTAATTGAACGACGGTGCCAAAGATTAATATCTAGATCAGGAGTAAAAAATTTAATAGACCGTAAGTTTCTGTCCAACAAATTAAAATGAGAATCAGCAGCTGAAGACCACACAGGAGAACAATACTCAAAACAAGGTAGAATGAAAGAATTAAAACACTTCATCAGAATAGATTGATCAACGAAAATCTTGAAAGACTTTCTCAATAAGCCAATTTTTTTGTGCAACTGAAGAAGACACAGACCTAATGTGTTTCTCAAAAGTAAATTTGCTGTTGAGAATCACAACTAAAATTTTAAGTCATACAAAGTTAAAGAAACATTATCAATACCGAGATCCGGATGTTGAAGAGCCACTGTCCTTGACCTACTTACAATCATACTTTGAGTTTTATTAGGATTCAACTTCATAACCCATAATTTGCACCATGCACTAATTTTAGCTAGATCTCTATTAAGGGATTCACCAACCCCAGATCTACATTCAGGGGATGGAATTGATGCAAAGAGAGTAGCATCATCTGCATATGCAACAAGCTTGTTTTCTAGATCAAACCACATGTCATGTGTATATAGTATGAAAAGTAATGGGCTAAGAACACTACCCTGTGGAACACCAGATATCACATTCCTTTACTCACTATGGTGCCCATCAACAACAACTCTGAGATCTATTCCTTAAAAAAATCCATAATAATGCTAAGAAACGATCCACCCATTCCCAACTCTTTGAGTTTGGAAACAAGGGCCTCATAATTAACACGGTCAAATTGCAAACTAGGGAATAGATGATTACTTTCAGCAAACCTATTAAGACGTTTTGCCAGAAGACGTTCAAAAATTTTAGATATGGGAGTTATGGAAATTGGGGGGTAATCAGTTGGACTTGAGCTACCACAAACACATTTACATAGAGGAGTAACATTACCAATTCTCCAACAAGTGCTAAAAGTTCCTCTCCTTGCTAACTTGCGCAAAATAACAGATAACTTTGGAGCTAAGAAATCTGTAGTCTTTAAAAAAAAGAAAAAACAAGGAAAAATACCATTTGTGTCTACACCTCCATAAGCATCAAGGCCCATCAACAGAGCTTCAATTTCACGAGATCGGAAATCAAAACTAGTTAGTTTAGCCTCAGGAAAACAGAAATGAGGAAGTTCAAGTTTTTCATTACTCTGTTTATTATCAAAAACACCAGCCAAAAGGGTTGCCTTTTCCTTTGGACAGTGAGTGACTGAGCCATCTGGTTTAAGTAAAAGAGGAATTGTTACATCTACACCAAAGAGTGCAGATTTAAGGGTAGACCACCATTTATGTTCCCGAGTTGTGCCAGAAAGGGTTTCTTTTATGGTTAAATTGTATTCCTTTTCAGTTGAAGCATAAACTCTCTGAGCAAAAGCTCTAAGCTGAGTATAGTTATTCTAAGTCAAATCTGATCTGTTATCCTTCCAAAGATGATAGGCCTCCTACTTCTCCAAATAAGCATGTCTACAATCATCATTGAACCACGGTTTGTGCTTCACTCGGTACCTTAGCACACGAGAAGGGATACGCCTATCAATTATGTTGACTAGATTCTCATTCAAAGGGACAACAGGATTAACACTACTATATAATTGTGTCCAATTCAAGCACATAAGATCATGCAAAATCCCATTCCAGTCTGCTTGAGATTTCATAAAATTTTTACAAGACTATGAAACATCAGGGACAGGCTGCTCAGTCTTCACCACTAATGAAATCAAGGCATGATCAGATGTCCCAACTGGAGAACCAACCTAACTTGTTATAACGCGAAGGGAGTCAGTGTATACGAGGTCCAAGTAATTACCAGACCTGTGTGTACCTTCATTTATGATATGCTGACAGCCTGATTCAGAGGCAAAGTCTAAAGCTCTTAAGCCATGGCGATCAGTAAGAGAGATAGAACTTAACCACTCCCTGTGGTGATCATTAAAATCACCAACAAAGACAAAAGAAGCCTTTCTATCATCTTCTTGTATCTTAGCCATAATGGTAAGAAGACAATCGAAGATAGAATCATCCATGTCTGGATTCCGGTAGATCGAACACAAATAAAAGTTGTTATGCCTGCCACAAACTTTTATTACATAACGGGGAAACTTTGAAAGGCGTTTCTCTACTCAAACTAGTGTACACGACCCATAAAAGATGTCAGGTAAATATTTAGATATGCACATACACACGGCAACTTGTGGGAGATTTTTGACCACAAGTGTACTTCTCGGGGTAACCCCTCTCACTAGGGCATGACCACTTAGTCTCCCACCTGGCGCTCAGCATGACAGGAAGGACACTTGCTCTTTTTAATTATATAGGGGAGGATTTTATACTGCCACCTGCAGTACACTATTAAAAATACGCCAATCGTCACTTCAAGAAAGGTAAGATTTCACAATATCAAATTCTTTTTTCCAGTTCTACGATTCTAGAAACATGTTTTTTTCAAAGTTCTTCATTTGTTTTTCCATATATATTTTCAAATAAGTTATATGCTATACGATAATGTATAAGAAGTATTGTCTCGCTTCCATTGAGCAAAAAAAAAAAAAAAAAAACTATCTTTATGGAATATTTTCTTAAACGTCAATGTCAAAACCGCTTTCATATCATAAAATGAACTAATATATTTTTTCAACTTCTTTTTTTTTTCATCCATTATTCATTTGTAGTGATAATCTTAAAAAAGA
>NC_090748.1:10730090-10762590 GCF_036898095.1 Palaemon carinicauda
CATGAAAGAAGCTATATAAAAGTTGAACAGTCCATGAAAGAAGCTATATAAAAGTTGATCAGCCCATGAAAGAAGCTATATAAAAGTTGATCAGCCCATGAAAGAAGCTATATAAAAGTTGATCAGCCCATGAAAGAAGCTATATAAAAGTTGAACAGTCCATGAAAGAAGCTATATAAAAGTTGATCAGCCCATGAAAGAAGCTATATAAAAGTTGAACAGCCCATGAAAGAAGCTATATAAAAGTTGATCAGCCCATGAAAGAAGCTATATAAAAGTTGAACAGTCCATGAAAGAAGCTATATAAAAGTTGATCAGCCCATGAAAGAAGCTATATAAAAGTTGATCAGCCCATGAAAGAAGCTATATAAAAGTTGATCAGCCCATGAAAGAAGCTATATAAAAGTTGATCAGCCCATGAAAGAAGCTATATAAAAGTTGAACAGCCCATGAAAGAAGCTATATAAAAGTTGATCAGCCCATGAAAGAAGCTATATAAAAGTTGATCAGCCCATGAAAGAAGCTATATAAAAGTTGAACAGTCCATGAAAGAAGCTATATAAAAGTTGATCAGCCCATGAAAGAAGCTATATAAAAGTTGAACAGCCCATGAAAGAAGCTATATAAAAGTTGAACAGCCCATGAAAGAAGCTATATAAAAGTTGATCAGCCCATGAAAGAAGCTATATAAAAGTTGATCAGCCCATGAAAGAAGCTATATAAAAGTTGATCAGCCCATGAAAGAAGCTATATAAAAGTTGATCAGCCCATGAAAGAAGCTATATAAAAGTTGATCAGCCCATGAAAGAAGCTATATAAAAGTTGAACAGTCCATGAAAGAAGCTATATAAAAGTTGATCAGCCCATGAAAGAAGCTATATAAAAGTTGATCAGCCCATGAAAGAAGCTATATAAAAGTTGATCAGCCCATGAAAGAAGCTATATAAAAGTTGATCAGCCCATGAAAGAAGCTATATAAAAGTTGAACAGCCCATGAAAGAAGCTATATAAAAGTTGAACAGCCCATGAAAGAAGCTATATAAAAGTTGATCAGCCCATGAAAGAAGCTATATAAAAGTTGATCAGCCCATGAAAGAAGCTATATAAAAGTTGATCAGCCCATGAAAGAAGCTATATAAAAGTTGATCAGCCCATGAAAGAAGCTATATAAAAGTTGATCAGCCCATGAAAGAAGCTATATAAAAGTTGATCAGCCCATGAAAGAAGCTATATAAAAGTTGAACAGTCCATGAAAGAAGCTATATAAAAGTTGATCAGCCCATGAAAGAAGCTATATAAAAGTTGAACAGCCCATGAAAGAAGCTATATAAAAGTTGATCAGCCCATGAAAGAAGCTATATAAAAGTTGAACAGTCCATGAAAGAAGCTATATAAAAGTTGATCAGCCCATGAAAGAAGCTATATAAAAGTTGATCAGCCCATGAAAGAAGCTATATAAAAGTTGAACAGCCCATGAAAGAAGCTATATAAAAGTTGATCAGCCCATGAAAGAAGCTATATAAAAGTTGATCAGCCCATGAAAGAAGCTATATAAAAGTTGATCAGCCCATGAAAGAAGCTATATAAAAGTTGAACAGCCCATGAAAGAAGCTATATAAAAGTTGAACAGTCCATGAAAGAAGCTATATAAAAGTTGAACAGCCCATGAAAGAAGCTATATAAAAGTTGATCAGCCCATGAAAGAAGCTATATAAAAGTTGAACAGCCCACAACGACGGAAGCTAGAGAAAAAAATATTATCATTAATTAACTTTCGATCGGCTTATATAGAAGAGATCCGTGCCTTGCTAGGAATCATCAATCAAGGTGTGACCCCGAAAGCCCCCTAAGAAAAGAGTATAACTTAGCATCCATAGCGACCCAAGTACCTGGCCTGGTGATGAGGATTTGTTTGTTGTATAAGATTTTGTTTTATTATTAATAAACAACATAAACATCTTTAAAAATAAAAGCGTTCTCCATTTCAGCGGCTCAACGGTTTAAAGGCCACTCATGAATGGCAGAGGCAAGGGACAAGTGGTTGGAGTGGTCATACCCTGGTGAGAAAGGGTACCCCCGAGAGGTACACTCAGGGACCAAAATCTTCCACAAATTGCTGTGTGTATGTGCATATCTATCTAAATATTTAGCCGAACATCTCAAAAAATAAAAACGTTCTCCATTTCAGCAGCTCAACAGTTTGAAACTAACTCATGAATGGCAGAGGCAAGAGACAAGTGACAATGCCCTGGTAGAACAATGCTCCAGAAACTCACCATATATGTATAAGAACAGCGCCCAAGACCCCTCTTCACCTGGGAGGGCCAGTCAGTGGCTGCTGATGACTGAGCAGTGAGACCTATAGGCTACCCCAAAAAACCACTCCCTAGCACACAAGGACGGAGAGGTTACAGACACTACTAGAAACTCTCGAGCTTGAGCGGTTCTCGATTGCTAGGCAGGGACGTTTCCAATAGGCTACCACAAGCCTTGAATATGCAATGAAAACTATTCAACTATAAGAATGCAACGAGAAATAGACTGGTCAGTTTTAAAGGTTTACAGGCCACTCATGAATGCCAGAGGCAAGGTACAGTGACATTGTCCTATCAAGCAGGATAATGCCCTAGAGACTCACCATATATACATATAATCAGAGCCCAAGCCCCCTCTCCACCCAAACTAGGACCAAGGATTGCCAGGCAATGGCTGCTGATGATTCAGCAGCTAGACCTATAAGCTCACCCAAATCTCCCATCCTTAGCTCACAAGGATATTTAGGTTGCAGCCACCAAAGAAACTAACGAGTTTGAGCGGAACTTGAACCTCACTCTGGCGTTCAATAGTCAGGGACGTTACCCCATCGGTTACCACAACCCTTTATAGAAAAATACTAATGATTAGAACACATTAGTGAAGAAGCAACCAAGAATAGGAATATTTTCCTATCCCCTTTTCAATTGATGCATGGGAGGAAAATTTTCTTAATAGGTACCATACTGATGTTGGTAAACAAAGAGAATATGCTATATTGAAATATCGTAATGATTGATGTAGCTAGGAAGTTTATTCACCCCGACTGTATAAACAACGCATAAATCAATCCTGTATGTAGTTCATCATAAGTATTCAGGATAGAGGTTTACGACTACATAAATTATGGTGCCTTACTCGATAATATTTTAAAATTAAGGCTTGCCAAATGTTAGGATTATAGAGATGCATGACAATACCGGATAAATCTAAGACAGTTGTGTTATTACCTCCGCCAACGAAGTTGGAAGCAGGTTGTTTTACCCCCTGTTTGTCAGTGTGCGTTTGTTTGTGAACAGCTTCCTGGCCACAATTTTTATCGTAGAGTAATGAAACGTGCAGGGATTAACTTATGTAAAGAGCTGGAAATGATTAAATTTTGCAAGGCGAAGGTCACGGTCAAGCAAAAGGTCGAGAAATAAGCTGCCGTGGCGGAGGTCTATGCTCTACTGAGTGCCCCTCTAGTTAAATATGAATTTATTTGTAGTCTTTTCTTTGTCGTTTTTATTCATCTCACATGAAATTACTTATTCTTGTAGATACTTACTTTGCAAAAGTAAAGTTTTGTGAAGTGTTCTCTTATAGTCTTTAACCAATTCATATTCATCTATTATTTCTAAAGATTAGTGAACCAAAATTGTTTTAATTTTGTACCCCTATTTCTGTTATCATAATTTACTCAGTAGAAACATAGCATGTACATAAATAGATTCTCCTTCGGTCTAACTTTGTTTTAAAGGTTTAAAGACCACTACTGAATAGCAGAGGCAAGGGACAGTGACATTGCTCTATCAATCAGGACAATGCCTTAGAGACTGACCATATCAGCGCCCAAGCCCCTCTCCACTGGTCAGTTTTTAAAGGACACTCATGAATGGCAGAGACAAGAGACAGTGACATTGTCCTATCGAGCAGGATAATGCCTTAGAGACTGAGCATAAATACATATGATCAGTGCCCAAGCCCCTCTCTATCCAAGCTAGGACCAAGGATGGCCAGGCAATGGCTGCTGATGACTCAGAAGATAGACCTATAGGCTCCCCAAAACTCCCCATACTTAGCTCACAAGGATGGTGAGGTTGCAGCGACCAAAGGAACTGACTTGTTTGGGCGGGACTCGAACCCCAGTCTGGCGTTCGCCAGTTAGGGACGTTACCACATTGGCCACCACTACAATAGGTGAAAGAGTGAATTCCTGTTTTTCGGTACTTGTATAAGATTTCATCATAAGTAGAATTGTAGTTATTCTTTAATAAAAAAGTGAAAGAAAATTACTAAGACATTTTCTACACTAGTTGAAAAGAATGAAAAAGTAAAGTGGTAAACAAAATTTTTTGGATGGAATCGTTTGTTTACTTTTAATATATGAAACTGAATGTGTCTTTTCAGCTTCCTGTCTATCAGCCATATGGAAAATAAAAATATACAACTTTATTTAAAAGTCTATTATCGAACTATGTCATGTGCTTGGGGTAATGTGGTAATGAATAAGAAAAAATAATAATTTCATTATTATTATTATTATTATTATCATCATCATTATTATTATTACTATTATTATTATTATTATTATTATTATTATTATTATTATTATTAGATGTATTAGATGAATATCTAAATGAAATATTCTTTTTTTTTACTTTTCTTTAAATTATCTCTTTTTCAGGATTACTTTATATTAGAATTATATTACTCTCCATGATTATATATGATATTTTTGGATGACAATGATAGCTAAATATCAAAGCCTCTTTGATAACTGATAAAGTTTCATTGTGACGACTGGTCTCCAAGATAATATCTCAGGAATATAACAAAGTTGCACTCTTGGAGGTTTGTGTAATAATAATAATAATAATAATAATAATAACAATAATAATAATACTAATAATAATAATAATAATAATGTTTATAATAATTATAATAATAATAATGATGTTAATAATAATAATAATAATAATAATAATAATAAAAATAAATAATAATAATTATAACAATAACAATAAAAAGAGCAATGATAATAATAACAACAACAACAACAACAACAACAATAATGATAATAATAATAATAATAATAATAATAATAACAATAATTACAAATACAATAATAATAATAATAATAATGATAATAATAGCAATAACAACAATATCAATGATAATAATAATAATAATGATAAAAATAATAATAAATAATAATAATAATAATAATAATAATTATAATAATAATAATAATAATAATAATAATACAGCAATCTTGGAAAAGAGTCGATTTACAAAAAAAAAAAAAAAAATCCTTTATTCATACATCGAGTAAAATACAGTTCCTAACGACCTAGATCATGTGATCCTTGTCAGAGAGAAAGCCTTTTCAGTTGCCGAAACCAAATGTCTCTGAACACACCGCCGCTTTTAGTAATTTGTTAGTACAAACCAGTTTGGGGCAGAATCTTCTAGACCTGTTATATGGAAATCTCCAGGTTCAGGAACACTAGTAAGGCCAAAAACAAAAGGAATAAGAACTAGGAAAAAGAAAAAAAGTTGTGGATCGGTTAGGGTCACCTGCAAAAAAACCAGGACCGGAGTAATCTGGTGGTGACTCTATGCGCTATACAAATTTGAAGTCGTTAATAATTTTAATAAGCGAAATAATAACGTCCTTTGTTCCATCCTTTTCCCCAAAATATAAAATCTTACCATGATATCTTTGCATGAGTTTCATGTCAGTTAACATTGCTTGATTTGTACTGGCTGATGAAGGAAGACATCCTTGAGGCCGAACATGATCTTCCTATAGAAGTAAGTGACATAGATAGAGGTCGTTTAGGCAATAAAATAACTGAAAACTATAAGTCTCCAGGAATGGATGGTCTTGCTCTTAAAATGTTGAAGGATGATGAGTTTTTAACACCCATTGTATTCAATGAATTAATCAATCATATGAGGCGAGATGAAGTCACATCTGTTGAGTGGAACCAGAAAGGATTATTTGTTAGAGTACCCAAGAAGGGAGATTTGAGAGACTGTGGTAAATATCACATTGTCACAAGTAGGTTTAAAGGTTTAAAGGCCACTCATGAATGGTAGAGGAAAGGGACAGTGACATTGCCCTACCAATCAGGACAGTGCCTTAGAGACTGACCACATTACATATGATCAGCGGCCAAGCCATCTCTCCACCCAAACTAGGACCAAGGAGGGCCAGGAAATGGCTGCTGATGACTCAGCAGACAGACCTATAGGCTTCCCCAAACCCGCCATCTTTAGCTCACAAGGACGGTGAGGTTGCATCGACCAAAGGAACTAAAGAGTTTGAGCTGAACTCGAACCCCAATCTGGCAATCACCAGGCAAGAACATTACCACCAGGCCAGTTTTTCCCAAGGTAATATTGAATAGAATAGAAGCTGTAATAGATAGAATACTTAAAAAAGAGCAAGCAACTTTCAGTAAGGTTTGAGGATGTGACTATCAAATTTTAATTCTACGGCATATAGATCAACACTGCAATTGACTAAAATCGCCTCTTGTCTTATGCTTTTTAGATTTTGAGAAAGCATTTGATATATTCCATGTAGTATGTTAAAAAGATTCTGAGGCACTATGGGATACCAGAAAAGATTGTAAACATCAAAATGTACATGCATAGTGGAACTTGGTGGGCAATGGTTGGTGGTAGTCTTACAGATGAATTTGAAGTCAAGACTGGAGTACTACAAGGTGGAATACTGTCCCCTCTACTGTTAATGCTAGTGATTATGTTATGAATATCGCAAAGCAAGGAATGAATAGTAGCATTCGTTGGAAAGGGGACAAGAGATTATGTGATCTTGAATACGTATATCATATAGTTCTAATTGCCTCAACAATGGCTGAAACACAGGAAATGACTGATAGCTTAGTACTGGAATGAAAAGAGGTTGGATTAGTGACCAACCAAAGAAAGACTGAGGTCATGCAGATTCAGAGTGGTGATCATACGAATTGCCTTATCGGGGAAGTAAATGACTCAACTCAAACGCTTTCAAATATTTAGGAACCATCATTAACAGCAATGGATCGCTAGTTACAGAATTCAAGGAGAGAATATGGAGGACAGAACAAGCAATGTGCATGCTATAAACAGTTTGGTGGAGTATCAATTCACAGCAAAATCAAAATAATTCTAAATTTTACTTGTAATATCGATATTAACTTATGGGCACCAGTCGTGGTACAGGACTATAACTACTGATGCAAAATTACTTGACTTTGAGAATAAAGCAATAAGACGGATTTTAGGAATTAAATGGCCGCAGATTATAACAAATACGGCAATTTATGAGGTGGCAGGGGTGCCAAATGTGAACGATATAGTTAAATTATCAAGATGGAGATGGATGGGGCATATTCTAAGAAGAGAGGATGAGTTACTCCAGGATGTACCTGAATGGAAACCACAGGGCAGGAGAGGGCGTGGTAGGTCAAGAGAAGCGTGGCTGATGACAATGTGAAGGGAGGTTGGATTTGAGAATTGGGTTGAAATCAGAGAGATGGCTCAGGAAAGAGACATGGCAGGGATCCATTAAGGCTCTATGCAGAGGATTAAGATAAGATAAGAGAAGATAAGATGAAGGCGAGAGACAGTGGTCTGACTCATACCTATTTATGCTTACCATGATCCTAAAAAATATTTGACTCTGGCATCTTTTAGAATGGTAGGTGCTATTATTAAGAGGAAAAGTATCAGAGGGGATACGTGCCTTTAATAAATACTTCTTTCTAAGCCATGGTAGATCAAGAAGAGAAACATTTCAAGGATGTCTTAACGTTTCTTTAATATCTACCTACTTCTCAGAGACAGTGTAGAATTAATAAATTATTATTATTATTTGCTAAGCTACAACCCTAGTTGGAAAAGCAGAATGCTACAAGCCCAGGGGCCCAACAGGGAAAATAGCCCAGTGAAGAAAGGAAACAAGGAAAAATAAAATATTTTAAGATGAGTAACAACATTAAAATAAACAGAGTTTTATATAAGTTTCTTTCCATCCACATTATCTTACCTCTCAAGGGTAACCTTGAATCTCATTATCCCAGCTTTTCCGGCATTAGTAAATCCTTCAGTTCAAACCAGGGGTCCCTTGTTCTCATCAACTGTAGGATATTTCTTGAGCTTTGCCATTTGTAAATTCGTGTAAATTCTCAACCTCAACTCGTTTTAACATTATATTTGGATCACCTTTAGAACATCATGAACTCGAATTTATTCATCATTGATTTTTAAATAATGATTTAATTTCATTAATCTCCAAAAATGTATGTACGGCTTCATTATCCTGGCCACCCTTCACACCATAGAATTATATATTTCTTAGATGGGAGATTTATATTTATAATAAAATTGCAAATTTACTTCCAAGTCCTTTGTTTTAATTTCATAACAGTTATGGTTCTTACTTTACTGCACGCTTTTTTTCTCATTAATTCGGACACCTCATTTCTAAATCATTTGGCAATTTTTCTTTTTATCTTCTTTTTTCTTATTTTATTATCATTGTGATATACAATTATCTTTTTTATTTTATCTATTTTATTTACTCATTAATCTTATTCTCTTACTAAGTAACCACTTTATTATCTATAATGATATGGGAATAGATTAGATTGCTGTATAAAAAAAAAGATTTAATCACACAGAAAACCTATTTGCATAACTTTAATAGCTAACATAATAATAATAATAATAATAATAATAATAATAATAATAATAATTATATTATTATTATTATTATTATTATTATAAGCTAGGCTACAACCCTAGTTTAAAAAGCAAGATTCTATAATCCCAAGGGTAACAGGGAAAAATAGTACAGTGAGGAAAGGCTATAACGAAATAAAGAAACTACACGAGAAGTAACGAACAATTATAACAAAATATTTCAAGAACCATAACAAAATTGAAATAAATATTTCATACATAAAAACTATAAAAACATAAACAAACTAAGCTTCCACTGTCTTGGGTTAGAGTTCTTTTACTTGAGGGTACACTCGGGCACACTATTCTATCTCGTTTCTCTTTCTCTTGTTTTGTTGAAGTTTTCATAGTTTATATAGGAAATATTTATTTAAATGTCATTGTTCTCAAAATATATTTTTTCTTGTTTCCTTTCCTCACTGGGATATTTTCCCTGTTGGGGCCCCTAGGCTTATAGCATCTTGCTTTTCCAACAAGGGTTGTAGCTTACCAAGTAATAGTAATAATAATAATAATAATAATAATAATTATAATAATAATAATAATAGAATAGTGTGCTTAAGTAAAGATATTCTCTGATAACATTACTCTGTTTCAGCTTTCGCACGGTGATGTCTGTAACAATTATTTCCTCTGCTTTTGGAATTATCTTGATAAAGTTTCTGTCTGGTTCCATATTGCGCATCTAGCTTGAACAGACGCTGTGCACATGACATCTAGTCGAAGATTGTCATTTTTTGGTCATGGAAGAAGTTGCGAAAAAATTGAAGGTTACGTCTGGTAAGAAGAACAGGGGAATGTTAATCGGTTAGTTAGTTTTTTTTTTTTTTTTTTTTTCTTTTTTTATGAAGGAAAAAAGATGAGCTTTCCATGAGGAGATGTAGAACAAGAGTCTTGATAATATCATTGTGACTTTAACACATCACTCAATCTGCTGATATTTATTTTACTTGTCTGTTGCTATTTATATTAGTCACTTAATGTATAAATTTATATATATATATATGTATATATATATATATATATATATATATATATATATGTATATATGTATATATATATATATATATATATACATATATATATATATATATATATATATATATATAATTAAATTGTCTTCTTTTCCTATTAACGAAAAGCATAATTCTTTCTTTTATATTACAAAAGAAAGAAGGAAATACGAAACCAAACGAAAACCAAAATTATACTTTTAGCAATATTGTGTTCTACATATTCCAAGTGTTTAAACCCCTTCTTTGATGTATTGCGCAAAATCCAGAAAGTGCAAATTCATCATTACTGGCGTCTCAACTCATAACATGGCGCCCAGGGGTCATCTAAGTCCTAAATGACCTTCAGGTAGGATTCTGTTTTTCGCGTTATTTTTCCAACGTCAAACCAGTTTTCGTAACCGGCATATTTGTGCAGTTTTCACAATCTGGGTTCAATTAATCTAATACGTTCATTTTCTCCTCTTTATTACTTAATTACTTCTCATATAGTTTATTTATTTTTTTCTATTTCTTTTCCTCACTGAGCTATTTTTCCCTGTTAGAGCCCTTGGGCTTATAGCCTCCAGCTTTTCCAACTAGGGTTGTAGCTTAGCTTGTGATAATAATAATAATATACTAATTGATAATAATAATAATAATAATATATTAATTGATAATAATAATAATAATATATTCATTGATAATAATAATAATAATATATTCATTGATAATAATAATAATAATAATAATAATAGAAACCCCCAGTGATAAAATACAGCAGTTTTCCATGTTTCATTAAAGACCTACAGAAATAATACATGTTGGTTTCGTCTGTCTCATAGTCTTAAGAAATCACCAAATTTAATTCCTACAACTTCTTATTATGGTTGTATTTGTAAGTTAATTCTCTAAACATTGTTTAAAGTCAGATTTCACCTTTAAATCACTGTTGATTTTTCCGTTGCTCCTGAATTATGCTAAGTAGTGGATGGGAAATTAACCAATGCATTGCATTAAGTTTTCTCGTAGACCGATCTGGCTTATTAACATACGTTTCAATGGCCAGAAAACCTTTGTGCCAAATCTTAATCTAAGTTTCAAAGACCAGAAAACCTTTGGGCCTAATCTTAATCCAAGTCTCAAAGATTAGAAAACCTTTGTGCCTGATCTTTATCCAGGTTTCAAAGGTTAAAAAACCTTTGTGCCTAATCTTAATCCAAGTTTCAAAGACTAAAAAACTTTTGTTGTAATCTTACTCAAAGTCTCTAAAACTAGAAAACCTCTATGACTAATTTTACCCCGGTTTCAAAGACTAGAAAACTTTTGTGCCTAATCTTAGCTCAGGTTTCAAAGACTGGAAAACCTTTGTGCCTAATCTTAGCTCAGGTTTCAAAGACTGGAAAACCTTTGTGCCTAATCTTAACTCTGATTTCAAAGACTAGAAAACCTTTGTGCCTAATCTTAGCCCAGGTTTCCAGGACTAAAAATCCTTTGTGCCTAATCTTAATCTAATTCTCAAAGACTAGAAGACCTATATGTCTAATTTTACCCCCGCTTTCAAAGACTAAAAAACCTTTGTGCCTAATCTTAGCCGAGGTTTCAAAGACAGGAAAACCTTTGTGCCCAATCTTACCTCAAGTTTCAATTACTAGAAAACATTTGTGCCTAATCTTAGCCCAGGTTTCAAGGACTAAAAAACCTTTGTGCCTAATCTTAATCTAAGTCTCAAAGACTAGAAAACCTATATGTCTAATTTTACCCCCGCTTTCAAAGACTAAAAAACCTTTGTGCCTAATCTTAGCCGAGGTTTCAAAGACAGGAAAACCTTTGTGCCCAATCTTACCTCAAGTTTCAATTACTAGAAAACATTTGTGCCTAATCTTAGCCCAGGTTTCAAGGACTAAAAAACCTTTGTGCCTAATCTTAATCCAAGTCTCAAAGACTAGAAAACCTTTGTGCCTAATCTTAATCCAAGTTTCAAAGACCAGAAAACCTTTGTGCCTAATCTTTACATAGGTTTCAAAGACTAGAAAACCTTTGTGTCTAATCTTAGCCCGGTTTTCAAAGACTAGAAAACCTTTGTGCATAACCCCACCCAGGTTTCAAAGACTTGAAAACCTTTGTGCCTAATCTTATCCAAGGTTTCAAATACTAGAAAACCTTTGTGAGTAATCTTACCCCAGGTTTCAAATACTAGAAAACCTTTGTTCGTAATCTTACCACAGACTTCAAATACTAGAAAACCTTTGTGTGTAATCTTACCCCAGACTTCAAATAGTAGAAATCCTTTGTGCCTAATCTTACCCCAGGTTTCAAATACTAAAAAACCTTTGTGCGTAATCTTACCCCAGGTTTCAAAGACCAGAAACCTTTGTGCCTAATCATACCTCAAGTTCCAAAGACTAGAAAACCTTTGTGTGTAATCTTACCACAGGTCTCAAAGATGAGAAAACATTTGTGTCTAATCTTAATAAAAGTCTCAAAGACTAGAAAACCTTTGTGGCCTAATCCTAGCCCAGGTTTCAAGGACTAGAAAACCTTTGTGCATAATCTTACCCCAGGTTTCAAAGACCAGAAAACCTTTGTGCCTAATCTTAGTACAAGTTCCAAAGACTAAAAAACTTTGTTCCTAATCATACCATAAGTTCCAAAGACTGAAAAACTTTGTTCCCAATCATACCACAAGTTCCAAAGACTAAAAAAACCTTTGTTCCTAATCATACCACAAGTTCCAAAGACTAAAAAAACCTTTGTTCCTAATCATACCACAAGTTCCAAAGGCTAAAAAAACCTTTGTTCCTCATCATACCACAAGTTCCAAAGACTAAAAAAACCTTAGTTCCTCATCATACCACAAGTTCCAAAGACTAAAAAAACCTTAGTTCCTAATCATACCATAAGTTCCAAAGACTAAAAAACTTTGTTCCTAATCATACCACAAGTTCCAAAGACTAAAAAAACCTTTGTTCCTCATCATACCACAAGTTCCAAAGGCTAAAAAAAACCTTTGTTCCTCATCAAACCACAAGTTCCAAAGACTAAAAAAACCTTTGTTCCTCATCATACCACAAGTTCCAAAGGCTAAAAAAACCTTTGTTCCTCATCATACCACAAGTTCCAAAGACTAAAAAAACCTTAGTTCCTAATCATACCATAAGTTCCAAAGACTAAAAAACCTTTGTTCCTAATCATACCATAAGTTCCAAAGACTAAAAAACTTTGTTCCTAATCATACCACAAGTTTCAAAGACTAAAAAAACCTTTGTTCCTCATCATACCACAAGTTCCAAAGGGTAAAAAAAACTCTGTTCCTCATCATACCACAAGTTCCAAAGACTAAAAAAACCTTAGTTCATAATCATACCACAAGTTCCAAAGACTAAAAAAACCTTTGTTCCTAATCATACCACAAGTTCCAAAGACTAAAAAAACCTTTATTCCTCATCATACCACAAGTTCCAAAGACTAAAAAACTTTGTTCCTAATCATACCACAAGTTCCAAAGACTAAAAAAACCTTTGTTCCTAATCATACCACAAGTTCCGAAGACTAAAAAAACCTTTGTTCCTAATCATACCACAAGTTCCAAAGACTAAAAAAACCTTTGTTCCTCATCATACCACAAGTTCCAAAGACTAAAAAACTTTGTTCCTAATCATGCCACAAGTTCCAAAGACTAAAAAAACCTTTGTTCCTCATCATACCACAAGTTCCAAAGACTAAAAAAACCTTTGTTCCTCATCATACCACAAGTTCCAAAGACTAAAATAACCTTAGTTCATAATCATACCACAAGTTCCAAAGACTAAAAAAACCTTTGTTCCTAATCATACCACAAGTTCCAAAGACTAAAAAAACCTTTGTTCCTAATCATACCACAAGTTCCAAAGACTAAAAAAACCTTTATTCCTCATCATACCACAAGTTCCAAAGACTAAAAAACTTTGTTCCTAATCATACCACAAGTTCCAAAGACTAAAAAAAACCTTTGTTCTTCATCATACCATAAGTTCCAAAGACTAAAAAAACCTTTGTTCCTAATCATACCATAAGTTCCAAAGACTAGTAAACCTCAGTGCTTATAGACTTCTGGCATATGCGAACAATTCGGCCGCTTACTATATCCATCATTTGGATAATTTGATTTGTTCATTACTGCTATCCTATAAAAACACACCCAACATTACTTCTCTTGTAGTTTATTATGTCCTTGTCCCCTTTCTCACTGGGCCATTTTTCCCTTCTGGAGTCCTTCTGGAGGGTTGTAACTTAGCTACTACTACTACTACTACTACTACTACTACTACTAATAATAATAATAATAATAATAATAATAATAATAATAAATCAACAGTTACCATCACGATCAAATGTCCTGCAAACCTCAAGTTAGAGCATTGCTTCTTTGGTCGTTTGCATTTTGCTTCGAATAACTAAGGGTTAGGACAGTCAGTACGAATAGCAATATCCATATTTAGCCTCGACTGGGTCCACAACATCTACCATCAATCATAACTGAGAATTATTCCCCTCGACGTATTATGATGTTGGTAAATCATTTGAGATGCCGAAGTCTTCCATCATGGAAAAAGGATTTATGGCAGTATATCAAAGGTTTTTTATGCTATATAATCGTTAATTTTAGTAATACTCTTACTCTTATAATAATGATGTCTAAGGATTATAGCTTAATCATCAGCGTTTTTATTTTTCGAAAAATTTGTAGATTATATCTTCGCAATGAATACCCAAATGCAGACTTATTCGGTCTAAAACTTTTTTGGGAACTCGCCAGCTTGTGTCAGAAGTTGTAGAGTTTTCAATATTTCTGCAGCAGTTTCCAATGTTTGCAAAATTTTTAACGGCTCTCTTCCAATAGTTACCTCCGGTATAATATCATAGTTTACTTTTAATTAACAATATTAGTAACCTGAGGACTGATGCTATTTATTCCTTTAACTTGTTTCATAATTCTGAGTTTTATGTCAACAGAATAACATTATTCTTTTCTTAAAGATACGTCTCTATAGGCGACAAACAAAATTACCAAATTCTGGTTAATTTCATTATTATTATTATTATTATTATTATTATTATTACAAGCTAAGATACAACCGTAGTTGGAAAAGCCGGATGCTATAAGCCCAAGGGCCCCAACAGGGAAAAATAGCCCTGTGAGGGAATGAAACAAGGAAATAATTAATTGCAATGTAAGTAATACACCATTCAAATAAAATATATTAATAACAATAACATCAATATAATAGTTTGCCCGAGTGAACCTTCATGCAAGAGAACTCTAAACCTTACTAAAGTACAAACCTTTGAACACAGTTGATATGTTAATATTTTCAGTGAAGGTAAAGTTTACTGTGGGATCAGTAAGATGTTTAAATACAAAACCTTCATTAATTTGCATTCTGTAACATTTAGGCCTACGTTTAGTATGAAAGGACACTCCAAAATAAAACTATTGTTCTCTAGTTTTGGGTAGTGTCATAGCCTCTGTACCATGGTCTTCCACTGTATTGGGGTAGAGATCGGTTGCTTGAGGGTACACTCGGACATACTATTCTATCTTGTTTCTCTTCCTCTAGTTATTTTTAAGTTTTTATAGTTTATATATGAAATATTTATTTCAATGTTATTATTGTTCTTGAACTTATCGTGTAGATTATTTCCTTATTTCCTTTCTTTACTTGGCCATTTTTCCTGTTGGAGCCTTTGGGTTTATAGCATCCTGCTTGTCCATCTAGCTTAGCAAGTAATAATAATAATAATAATAATAATAATAATAATAATGATGCTACAATATTTTGTTGTCCTTAAATACTTCATAAATAATGAAATTTGCAGAGGATACCACATGCAAAATTCAATACACACAAGTATATCCTTCAACGATATAAGGCTGGGTCTTATCGAAGATAGAATCTACATTTTAGGAAAAATAAAAATTGCTTACGTAATTTTTTGATATAGGTAGTCATAAAACATTTCTATATTTTGAAAACGGTAAAAATCATTTGCTGAAAACCTAAAAGGCTAAAGAATATCAAAAGCGCGAAAATATTCCCGGCGGACCAAGACCATTTTGCAAATAGCCTTGGTGTCCGTCAGCTATCCGGTTTGCTAGCATTGCCCAATCGGTTGGTATCTGTGACGCATTCCTTGTATAAGTCTCACACAGCTGGCGGCGCTTTTGCGTTTTCATAATGGACTTCTTGCTTGCCTGTAGAATTACCATATGCTTTTATATGCATCGAGATAGTCTCAAGGTCCACCTTATAGGGATATCTGATCGCTCGTATATCAAGTCAATAGCAGTCGAAGCGCAAGCGATTATTTTTGCTAGAAATTCACGTGGAGTAGAGAAAATACTAGTATGAATAACAAAATCTTCATTTCATGTATGTCAATGTATAGGGATAACTTTCACGACCCCCACCCAAAAGAGAGAGAGAGAGAGAGAGAGAGAGAGAGAGGAGAGAGAGAGAGAGAGAGAGAGTTTTGAAAAATCACAAGATGATTTAATTACATATCCTCTCTCCAATATGAGAGAGAGAGAGAGAGAGAGAGAGAGGAGAGAGAGAGAGAGAGAGAGAGAGAGAAGAGTTTTGAAAAATCACAGGATGATTTAATTACATATCCTCTCTCCAATATGAGAGAGAGAGAGAGAGAGAGAGAGAGAGAGAGAGAGAGAGAGAGAGAGAGAGAGAGAGAGAGAGACTTTTGAAACATCGCAGGTTGAGAGAGAGAGAGAGAGAGAGAGAGAGAGAGAGAGAGAGAGAGAGAGAGAGAGAAACTTTTGAAACATCGCATATTGAGAGAGAGAGAGAGAGAGAGAGAGAGAGAGAGAGAGAGAGAGAGAGAGAGAGAGAGAGAGAGAGTTAAGTTTAATTCACCTTCTTCACAACTTGTGCTTGAACTTGAACTTTAATGGATCTATACCTACATTTCAAGGATTTTATTCCTTAAAATTCTGTAGGTCTTTTTGATGAAATTTAACGGATTCTTATAGATATTTCAAGGACTTTATTCTGATTTTACTCAAATGGTAATCCATATCTATATTTTTGAAAAACACATCCTTAAACTAAGGGAAATCTTATATAAACATATTCATTATCTTAAACTATAAATCTTGGTTAATGAAAATGATTTATCTATGATGATGTCCTTAAAGAAAATTAAGCTTTATTAAAAAAACATTAAAAGATATTGTTATTATTATTATTATTATTATTATTATTATTATTATTATTATTATTATTATTATGTTTATTTTCATTATCTTTATAATCTTTATTATTTTTATTATTTTTATTAATCTTATTATTATTATTATTATTATTATCATTATTATCATTATTATTATTTTTTATTATTATTATTATTATTATTAATTGTCAAGCAACAACCCTAGTTGGAAAAGTAGAATGCTATAACCCAAGGGATCCAACATGTAAAATAGCCCAATGAGGAAAGGAAATAAGGAAACTACAAGATGAACAATTTACAACTAAATTAATATATTTTAAGAACAGTAACAACATTAAAATAAATCTTTCATATATAAACTATGAAGATTAAAAAAAAAAACGGAAGATAAATATGATGGAATAGATTTCCTGACAGCTTTCAAAAACTTAAAAACAGAGTCATTGAGAGTAAATGTATTCTTAAACAGGAGAGAAAGTGTCAAATCTATAATGATGTTCTTCTATCACAAAAAGAATTTCATATTATTATTATTTTTTTTATTAATAGCCAAGCTACAACCCTAATTTGAAGAGCAAGATGCTATAAGCCTAAGGGCTCCAATAGGGAAAAATAGCCCAGTGAGAGTGAGGAAAGGAAATAAGGAAATAAATAAATGATGAGAATAAATTAACAATAAATCATTCTAAACACAGTAACAACGTCAAAACAGATATGTCCTATATAAACTATTAACAGCGTCAAAAACAGATATGTCATATATTAGCTATAAAACGACTCATGTCAGCCTGGTCAACATAAAAACATTTGCTGCAAGTCTGAACTTTTGAAGTTCTACTGATTCAACTACCCGATTAGGAAGATCATTCCACAACTCGGTAAATGTATTCCTTTTGCACATTGATAATCAATTTTTATTTACCATCAATATAAGATCATAATAATCTGGAAACTTTATTTTCAATTCAACGCAATATGTGGCGTAATACTAGGCAGGCAGTTAATTCTAATAGCCAGGCCTTCTCCATCATGAGGCTCAATACTACACAGTATTCTAGAAGGTTTATTCCAGCTGTTACCAAGTTGTGGAATGATCTTCCTAATCGGGTAGTTGAATCAGTAGAACTTCAAAAGTTCAAACTTGCAGAAAATGTTTTTATGTTGAACAAGCTGACATGAGTCTTTTCATAGTTTATATATGACATATCTGTTTTGACGTTGTTACTGTTTTGAGAATGATTTATTGTTAATTTATTCTCATCATTTATTTATTTCCTTATTTCCTTTCCTCACTGGGCTATTTTTCCCTATTGGAGCCATTAGGCTTATAGCATCTTGCTTTTCCAACTAGGGTTGTAGCTTGGCTAATAATAATAATAATAATAATAATAATAATAATAATAATAATAATAATAATAATAATATTGTCAGCGCAAATAGGCGATCGAAGTTAAATTAAATTGAAATATTTTCATTGCTTTTTTTTTTTTTTCCTTTTGGATTTAGCCTTAATAAAAGGGCTACTCAAAACTTATATACAAACGGGACTCATTTCACAAATAATACCAAATTTGGCGGATACCGATCTAAATAGTTTGTCACTCTCGGTAATTTTCATTTGTCATTCATAACTCTCGTTCAACTTTCCTGAATATAAAGCCAGAGAAATATGGATTTCTTTCATTAAAATAGTCAAAAGAAAATATCAGTGATTTAAAACACATACGTATCCTTATACATACACACACACAATATATATATATATATATATATATATATATATATATATATATATATATATATATATATATATATATGTATATATATACATATATATATGTGTGTGTATGTGTATATGTATATATGTACTATATACATATATAATACACAATATATATATATATATATATATATATATATATATATATATATATATATATATATAGTGTGTGTGTGTTTTTTCTATATTGATAAACGCCTTCAATTTCTATTTGAAAAATGGAGAACTTCAATTTCGAAAGGAGAATCACTTTTCCAGTTTTGGAATTTGATTTAATATAAGAATTTGATTATAAAAACCGAGACATCTTAAACACTTACTACCTATCTCGTCTCTAACTCCAAATATATCGCATGCAGTAAATTGCAATTTTTTTCTAGATAACACTATCAACATGGTCCCAGTTATTAAAAACATTTCATAGTGATATTAATGATATTATTGATATCTTTCGCCTTCAGATTGATTAAACGTGATTTACTTGAATGTACTAAATGCCTAAAACTTATTTCATGACTATGGTCCTTAGTATCAACGGAGTATAGCATATTTTTGCCGACGTAGATTACGCATTACTGAAATATATTTATGCAAAAAAATGTTGGTGCCCAATTATTTTTCTTCTATGTAATATCAGCATAAGAAAAACTGTCAGAAAATTATCTATTAAAAAAAAATAGAAGAATAAAGTAAATGATGACAAAATAAAAATTGTATCTTTTTTCTCTGAAGCTTCAATCTTCAGTCCAAATTCTTGATCAAATGCCATAAAGAACCGTAGCTTAAGTACTTGAAAACTTTCATTATATTTCTTGACAATTTCAGTGAGATTTCATTCTCTAGGATTTCTCAAAAGATTCTACGTATCTGATCTACCTCTCTGGATTTTCTTGAATGTCGCACATTCATGAATTATAATGAAGACAAATGGTTGCTGAAATTTTCTGACGTAAAGAAAAAAAAAGGGAGTCAAATTTATGGTTTTCTCTTTTGGAAAACTCACCAACAGGAATATTATAAAACTTATTTATTGTATCAAATGCTATTATACAGCTATGGTTTTTAATAAATAATAAGATAGTTAAAAATTTACATTTTCGATTACAAAAAAAACAAACAAACTTGGAATAAATATCTACAAATAACAAGCTACATTGCAAACAAGCTCAAAGCGGCCGAGAAACAAGCAAAGAAAATTCTTATCACTTTTAATTAATACCATATAAAAAACTCACAAGATTCTAAAGTGAATAACATATGAGTATACCTACCGTCAATTAAATTCAAAACAAATTTATATCTTCCATGATAAAAAATCATTTTTCTAACAAGAGGTCGAAACAAGCAAATGTAAAGAGAGTTAAATTAAACTAAGTACTTTGATTTCTTAAAATAAAACGCAAACTTCTTAGAACAAACACTCGCCTTGATATACAAAACTGGAATCACAGGTTATTGAAAAACCGGCTGGACTTCTGGAAATCACTTCCAATACCGCACAAATCATGGGGTAAACGGGTTTTGTACCGTTAAACATATGAGATTTAATAAAGCATTCGATGTAAAAATATTATCAGATTATAATTAATATAGTTCTGACTCTAAAACACAAGGACATTCAAAATTTACACACACACATACATACATACACACACACAAACACACACACACACACACACAACACATATATATATATATATATATATATATATATATATATGTATATAAAGAGAGAGAGAGAGAGAGGAGAAGAGAGAGAGGAGAGAGAGAGAGAGAGAGAGAGAGAGAGAGAGAGAGAGAGCTGAATTTGGCATATTCAAAGAAATCCTAATTGAACAAACTATAAACGAAAGTTATCATTAATATTATAATATATATTTATATATATATATATATATATATATATAAATATATATATATATATATGTATATATATATATATATATATATATATATATATATATATATAATACATACATACATATACAGAGAAAGATGCATATATATGTGTATATATATATATATATATATATATATATATATATATATATATATATATATACACCCAATAACAACAACAAAGGCAGCTGTATCTTGTCCAATTATTATCATTATTATTTCTAGCCAATCCACAACCCTAGTATGGCGGTAATTATCCGGTTGTAATAGTCTCGGGTTCTTGTGTTGTTATTGATGGACTTGACATCTTCTGAACCAGACCTTTTATTCTATCCTTACAAACCTCTCGACATTGCTACTACGAAAAACGCTACTACTTAGCCTTGGTTTGTAAGTTGCTGTACGGCTTTCCCATACTTATCTTTTTAGGCGTAACCTCAATAACCACAGTGGTAGGTATTATGATAGATGTATCCCATAATGGAGGATATTTGATATAGAAATAGGAACCCCAGAGATCCCTACGCTAAGTTTGGGAAATTGAAAGCAGAGGAAAGGTTTCCGAGACGATTCCACTTCATCAGCTGTAGTTAGACAAATGAATTCCTGGTACACCTCCGAGACGATTCCACTTCATCGGGTACAGTTGGACACAGGAATTCCTGGTACACCTCCGAGACGATTCCACTTCATCGGGTACATTTGGACACAGGAATTCCTGGTACACCTCCGAGACGATTCCACTTCATCGGGTACATTTGGACACAGGAATTCCTGGTACACCTCCGAGACGATTCCACTTCATCGGGTACATTTGGGACACAGGAATTCCTGGTACACCTCCGAGACGATTCCACTTCATCGGGTACATTTGGACACAGGAATTCCTGGTACACCTCCGAGACGATTCCACTTCATCGGGTACAGTTGGACACAGGAATTCCTGGTACACCTCCGAGACGATTCCACTTCATCGGGTACAGTTGGACACAGGAATTCCTGGTACACCTCCGAGACGATTCCACTTCATCAGGTACAGTTGGACACAGGAATTCTTGGTACACCTCCGAGACGATTCCACTTCATCATGTACAGTTAGACACAGGAATTCCTGTTACACCTCGCTCTAAGAAAGCACCCACTGTCACACCCCTTACTGTGTGGAGAGTTCCTGTGTGTAGACTACTGATGCCATCTCTCCCTACATTATCCTTTTGGCGACTATTCACGTAGTATGGGTGCGAAAGGGTGCACTTCCTCAGAGAATGGTTAGCCAGGAATTTATGAGTCCTACTGTACCTATCCTTACTAATTCAAACAAGATGAAAGCCCTATACCTGTACTTCAGCTGCATTCTCTTACACAGGAACATCGGTAACGTAATGTATTAGAATCTCAAAATGTACTAATTTCAATTCCTACTTGACAGCTGAATTTCTAATCGCCCATTTGTTTTATCATTTTCAATCTATATCACGCAAAATATCATGTTAATATCATTTATGGAGTTCGAGAGCGCTCTCCACTTTGGTACACTTAAGACGAACAGTTGTTGCATATTTAGTGCTTGAGTTCCAGAAGAAAGAATATAATGATTGATAAATCTGAGTGCTGCTCGTAACTCTAAAGACGTAAGCTCAAATCCTGCTAGTTTACAAAGTTTGTTTTTCTCTTATTCAACCATCGCAGGCGAGTGATAAGAATACATTAAAATTACATATGCACTATTTGCATATGCAAATATGTTTATTTTTCACTTTGACATCCAAAAAAGAAGTTAGTAAGCGTTTAAAGCTTACTCTTATAACTGTTTAATGAAATAATCGTCCCCATTGGCTTTGAATTCTTACGTATAAATATTTTTGGCACATTTTCCTGACCAAATCTCTCTCTCTCTCTAGTACACGTATACAGTTAATTTTTAAAGCAGATTGGTGAAATAATGGTCATCATTGTCTTACATAGCTTTATGTTTAACTAATTTTTGCACACTTCCTAAGCAAAATCTCTCTCTCTCTCTCTCTCTCTCTCTCTCTCTCTCTCTCTCTCTCTCTCTCTCTCTCTCTCTAACAAGTAAGTTAGTAAACGTATGAAGTTCGTTTTTAAAGCAGTTTGGTGAAATAATGATCATCATTGTCTTACATAGCTTTATGTTTAACTATCTTTTGTACATTTCCTAAGCAAAAGCTCTCTCTCTCTCTCTCTCTCCTCTCTCTCTCTCTCTCTCTCTCTCTCTCTCTCTCTCTCTCTCTCTCTCTCTCTCGTAAACGTATAAAGTTCATTTTTAAAGCAGTTTAGTGAAATAATGGTCATCATTGTTTTACATGGCTTTAAGTTTAACTATTCTTTGCACATTTCCTAAGCAAAATCTCTCTCTCTCTCTCTCTCTCTCTCTCTCTCTCTCTCTCTCTCTCTCTCTCTCTCTCTCTCTCTCTCTACAAACTTTCTTGCAAGAGAGAGAGAAAGTTAATTCTTAAAACAGTTTGGTGAAATAATGGTCATAATTGTCTTGCATAGCTTTACGTTCAACTATTTTTTTGCACATTTCTTAAGCAAACTCTCTCTCTCTCTCTCTCTCTCTCTCTCTCTCTCTCTCTCTCTCTCTCTCTCTCTCTCTCTCTCTCTCTCTCTCAAACGTATAATGTTCATTTTTTAGAGTAGCTTGGTGAAATAATGGTCATAATTGTCTTGCATAGCTTCACGTTTAACTATTTTTTGTACATTTCCTAAGTAGAATCTCTCTCTCTCTCTCTCTCCTCTCTCTCTCTCTCTCCTCTCTCTCTCTCTCTCTCTCTCTCTCTCTCTCTCTCTCCTTGAACCCAGTAGGAATTGATGAATATAAACAGTTTATCATAACAAGTTTTGCCCGGTTTATTGAAGGTTGTGGGACGTGGGTAACGGCTATTGATATATGTACCTCTCCCATCGATTCCATAAAAAGGATCAACATAACAACTACCAGTTTGAACCAGAATCAGAATGATGGATTTAGGACTACCAGACAGTGAGACATATACAAAATTCTATTGATTTTTATCGAATACATCATACCAAAGATGGTGCCCTTGAACATATAATGTTAAACATAATCCAGTATGACCAGAGTTGACACACGGATATATGCTTACGTCAGAGTCTTTCTTGCTTTCTAAGTGCTTTGATGATGTGGATTTGATAATAAACGTGCAATATGTAGTGGGAAATGCTGAATGCCTTGGAGTATATGTGATAAAATGGCTGTGGAGGTTCTGTAGAGAGTTGGGTTCTCCTGCGGTAAAGTACCAGAAAAGCAGCCTTTAAAATAAAGAAAAAGTAAAGTAAATGTAAAGTAAACTATATTTCTTGGTTCTACTTTATAATCTTGATCGATAATGAAGTTTTTGCATCCATTAATTCTTTGATTTTTATAATATTAGTTGAAGTAGGTCGTTAAACTCAAAATTATGCACATCAGCAGATTATTATTATTTCTGAAGGTTTCATTGTTACATTATTTTTTTATATATATTTTTGTTAGATCAAAAGTTAAAAACTAAATATTAATTTCACTTCTAATTGAAATTTGAGGTGGTAAGAAAATAATTGTAACGTTAATTATTTATAGTCTACACGAAAATTATAATATTTATCGCATCATTTAGCGTAATTGAAAAAAAATAGCATTTTTAAGAAATACAAAAAATTTATTTTATGTAAACAAAAATCAATGCAGTACAGTAAGGTAGTAAAAAAAAATTGACTTTCAGCTGAACATGCATTTATTTCAAAGAATAATTCTAATAGTCAGGCCTTCTCCATCATGAGGCTCAATACTACACAGTATTCTAGAAGTTTTATTCCAGCTATGACCAAGTTGTGGAATGATCTTCCTAATCGGAAAGTTGAATCGGTAGAACTTCAAAAGTTCAAACTTGCAGCAAATGTTTTAATGTTGAACAGGCTGACATAAGTCTTTTTATAGTTATATATGAATTATCTGTTTTGATGATGTTAATGTTTTTTAAAATATTTAATTTTAATTTTCCATTACTTCTTATATCGTTTATTTATTTCCTTGTTTCCTTTCCTCACTGGGCTATTTTTCCCTGTTGGAGCCCTTTTACACAAACATTGTATATTCCATAAAGAACAAATGTACTGAATAAAACCTTAAAAGGAAATAAATAAACTACAAGAGAAGTAATCAAAAATTGAAATAAAATATTTCAAGAACAGTAACAACATTAAAACAGATCTTTCATAGATAAACTACAAACAAATACTTGTGCAAGTCCTTTTTTAACCTATTGAGATAATATTGTATTATGCCCGGAAACTTATTGCAATATACAAGATTATAAACCGAGTTTAAACTTTGATATTCTAGTTTGCTTAACATTTTCCTTTAATATTCTTTAGTTTAGGGGGTTGTGGTGGCCGATGTGGTAACGTCCCTGACTGGTCAACGTCAGACTAGGGTTCGAATCCCACTCAAATTCGTTAGCTCCTTTGTTCGTTGAAACCTCACCATCCTCGTGAGCTAAGGATTGGGGGTTTGGGTGAGCCTATAGGTATATCTACTAAGTCATCAGCAGCCATTTCCTGGCCCTCCTTAGTCCTAGGTAGAGTGGAGAGGGAGCTTGGGGGCTGATCATATGTGTCTATGGTCAGTCTCTAGGGCATTATCACTGCCCCTTGCCCCTGCCATTCATGAGCGACCTTTAAACCTTGAAATTGCCGTAAATAAGATTTCCAAGCTAGTAGTTCTTAATATAGAAAGCTTATCATAAGTAAGTGTCTGTTATAAGAACCAAATAATGTAGATGGATATTACAGTTTAGCTGTTTTATCACTAAGACTGTATGTACTACTTTAAGTGCGGTTTTTCTGGTCCAATACAGCAGGGGAGCCCTACTCTCTACAGGACCTCTACAGTTTATTTTATCATGTTCGTTGAAAACCCTTCAACATTTCACACCGCATATTGCTCGTTTATTGGTAAAATCGTCACTATTGGAGTACTCACAGAACAAGAGCCTAATTAGCCGTAAAATGTACTTCTTATCCTATAGGCCTACATTTACTGTAATATTGCAAAATAACTTACATTTCATGTTTAAATTACATGGTTAACTCATCACTGACCGTTCATTTGCTGTTTCTTACTTACTTAAGATGCGCAACTATGGTTCTACGTATGTATTATTATTATTAGTAGTAGTATCATTATTACTTGCTAAACTACTACCCTAGTTGGAAAAGCAGAATGTTTTAAGCCCAGGGGCCCCAACACGGAAAATAGACCAGTGAAGAAAGGAAACGAAGGAAAAATGAAATATTTCAAGAACAGCAACAACATTCAAATGAATATTTCCTATATAAACTACAAACACTTTAGCAAAACAAGAGGAAGAGAAATTAAATAGAATAGTGTGCCCGAGTGTACTCTCAAGCAAGAGAACTGTAACCCAAGAAACAGTGGGAGACCAATGGTACAGCGGCTATGGTAAGTATAAATCCTCTGGACTGCATCCTGGGTTGAAATACGGTCTATTACCCTAAGAAAGTAGAAATGTACTTTGCCCTAGCCCTGATACAGCTTTAATGAAGAATATTGACGAGTTTCTAAGTATAAATATTCTATTTTGCTTAACTTTGCAGATTAGTAAACGGCATGATTTTTTTTCCCAGCATCATGGCACGCCACAACCGAAACGCTTAGTATATGTCATTATGATCTGTATCTCTAAACTGTGTAATGATAAACAAGAGATTAACAAGAATTGATCTATAGGAGTTTTCTGAATACACACTATTGCATTTTTAATGTATATAAATATATATATATATATATATATATATATATATATATATATATGTATGTATATATATATATATATATATATATATATATATATATATATATATATATATATTTGTATTTATATATATATATATATATATATATATATATATATATATATATATATACATTTATAATATACGTTTATAACCTTCTGGACGTGCAAACACATTAATTCGACAGTACTATGTTGAGTAGAGTAGACATAAATTTGTATCTCTAATGATAGCCTGATGGACAGTTCGACGGTCAGTTTTGAATGAAACAGGGGCATAAGTTCGAATCTAGCACGTGTAAAGATTCAAAATAGAGTTCCTAAAATTGCATTTTAATTCAGTATTAGAAATTATCTGTCGCTTAATATGGCCCACTATATATGTATAAACACACATACATACAGTATATACATATATGTGTATATATATATATATATATATATATATATATATATATAAATATATATATATATATATATATACATACATATATATATACATACATATATATATACATACATATATATATGTATGTATACATACATACATACATACATACATATATATATATATATATATATATATATATATATATATGTATATATATATACAGTATATATATATATATATATATATATATATATATATTATATTTACACACACACATACATATATCATCATCATCTCCTCCTAAGCCTGTTGACTCAAAGGGCCTCAGTTAGATTTCGCCAGTGATATATATATATATATATATATATATATATATATATATATATATATACATTTATATATACTGTATACACACATATATATATGTGTATGTATACTTTACACATTTGTGCGTTTATAATTGTGTGTATATATACATACATGTACTTACATAATTCTATTTTTCTACCCATAAGTCATCTTGAAGCTGACATTACATTGATCACAACCAGCAATTGAATTCACTGACAATTTTTGTACTGGAATTTAATCTCTCTTCTGACTCGCCAATGTCTTTCTGATGTCATGATATTAGAGTATCATAATATGAAATTAATAGTGCGAAAGAAATTTAGTTATATTGCATAGGAGTAAAATGCACAGACCTGTGTAAAAAATTGCTTGCATCCAAACTTAAATCTATTGTGGTTGCGTTGTCCGAATTGTTGGTTACATCAAACAAAAATGAGAAAAAAATTGAAAGGCATTATGTTATATGTACTTGAATATGTGCATAACCTATTCAATGTTTTTATTCATATGAATGAAATTTGCAACCATGTTTAAAAAAGGGGTCCATGTGCAAAAGCGCACAAATCGACTATAGCTGTGAAAATGCATTGTGCTTTCAGTTAAAACTATAAATCAAATCACCTATTTAAGGTATGCATTATCAGAGGATATCAAACTGATAGATAAATTACAGAGATAGTAGAAACTTGACTCTCAGTCCACCTACATTGCAAAAGACTAGTAAGGAATGCATATGGTTTCAGGAAGTCCATGTTTGTTGAAAAACATATCAGGGGATGTGATATGGTTATAAACAAGCTCAGGCGATGCATATATAATGGTATATATTTTCTCGTGGCTTATCCCCACAATTTGGCTCCTGGAGACCGAATATCTTCTCGGGTTTGTGAAACCAGTTATGATGAATTGGCAACCGAACGATGCCACTGTATTAACGATCATAAAAAGGGGTATTCGTTGCCAGTCTTAGACAGTCCTACTCGTCAGCTGTTACAACCAGAGGGTGTTTTTCCTTCGAGCATCTTCAAGACTACGAGATGAACTTGGTGAGCAAGTACTCAATAGACTTAGTATATTTCTTCGCTACAGTTAGGAGACTTTCTTCTAATTTGCTCTGGTTTTTTTTTTTTTTTTTTTTGTATTTTGATATATATCATTATTTTTAAGAAAGATTTTCCTTATTTCATCATTTTATCGAAAAGAAAATTTATTCTTGTGCAGTGCCATGAAAATACGTTAAACAAGTAGAAACTTTGCAGTTAGAAGATTCTGAAAGAGAATACAGCCAATTTCAAAATAAAGACTATATAACTATAAAGTAGATATTTCCTTTGCCATTTTTTTTTTATTAAAGTCTTAAAATCCACTCATGAATGGCAGAGGCAAGGGACAGTGACAATGCCCTAGAGACTGACCATATTACATATGACCAGCGTCCAAGCCCCCTCTCCACCCAAGCTAGGACCAAGGAGGGCCAGGCAATGGGTGCTGATGACTCAGCAGATAGACTTATAGGCTACCCCCAAACACCCCATCCTCAGCTCACAAGGATGATGAGGCTGCAGCAACCAAAGGAAGACGTTTTGAGAGAGTCTCGAACTCCAGTCTGGCAATCACCAGGCAAGGACGCTACCACCAGGCCACTACAACCCATCTTTTATACATGAAACACATTAAATTCCTAAGTTGAGAGCCTGGGTATTTTGCTTCCACGCAAACTGAACACAAATCATGGCAAAAAGCGTCTTAACTGTAGCTACTATTTACTAAGGAACAGTCTTGAAAATCGACATAATTGACATCTTAAACGTGTAGTCTGGTAACCCTTCTATGAAGCCTTACAGCTAACTAAGCTAGAACTTTTAATACGTGTTTCGAACTTGTTTGTTTTATATTAATACTCAATATATGCTTTGATCTCTAAATACTCAGAATTTGATATGATTATGACATAGCTTAAAGAATTTCGTAATTATTTTGAAATGGATGATCAGAAACAGAAATTTATTGGAACATTTATCAAGTGCAAGGATTTTGGACTTTAGACTTTGGGTTTGTGTATTTGGATTTTTTACTTTGGACTTTGGACTTTTGGACTTTATCAAGTGCAACAACAAATGTTACGTTATATAGAATGTTTCAATCACTAATCTATTAGATTAGAATCATTGATAATATTTACTCCGTATAATAATTTGATCAATCATAATATTTGATTTGTTTTCTTTTTCGTGTTTTGCATTATGAAATTATTATTATTATTATTATTATTATTATTATTATTAGCTAAGCTACAACCCTAGTTGGAAAAGCATAATGCTATAAGCCTAAGGGCTCCAACACGGCAAATAGCCTAGTAAGGAAATGAAATAAGGAAACAGATAGAATATTGTGCCCAAGTGTACTCTCAAGCAAGAGAACTCTAACCTATCACAGTGGAAGACTATAGTACAGAGAGTATGACAAGAATAGAGAAAAATGTTTTAATTTTGGAGTGTCCTCCTATAAGAGCAGCTTGCCATAGCTAAAGTCTCGTTCTGTTATCTCAGTGTTGTATAAGAAAAGAGAAGAATGTATAAAGAATAGGCTAGGCTATCCGGTGTATGGGTAAGCAAAGGAAAAATGAGCCGTAACTAGAGAGGAATCCAATGGAGTACTGTCTGGCTAGTCAAAAGACCCAATAACTATCTAGCAGTTCAAGTTTTAATGCTGCAAAAAGAAATATTCTCTAAAATGTAGTTTAGTCATTAGCTCAACTAAAAAGGCACATTTAACGAAATCTTCGTAACTAAAAATAAAGATAAATCTAAAAGGAATTTGGAAACCTTAAATAAGAACACATCGTCGGCAGTTTTTAATCATATAGATGTCATTGTCGACTGGTGAATGACCTGTTGGATCTGAAGTAAGCCATATGTACAGTTGACCACAAAAATTCCTGGTACACCCTGCTGTAAGGAAGTGTATTCAGTGACACTCTTACTGCGCGGTGAGTAACCAAACAGATAGCGTAGGGAGAGATTTCCCAGATCAGGGCTACTCACAGGAACTAGTCATGCAGTAAGGATGTGGGAGGGTGCACTCCTTAAAGCTAGGTGTACTAGAATTTCCTGTGTCCAACTGTACATAGGGTGTACGGCTACCTTGTGGATAGCAGCCTGAATATCAAGTGGTTATTTCAGATATTTTAGTCTCGCACAGTTTTTATTTATAATATCTAAAATACTCACACTATTTGCTGCTGCAATTTAGAAAACAAATTAATATGATTAAGGATTTATCTCACATCTATCATAACTAATATATTACTGACTTAATAAATTTAATATATAGATTTATTGTTCAGAAAGACAAGCGGATGGCAACTTAAAACTCTTGTTTTAATGCGTTGAATGGTTCAATGATTAGTCTATAAGATTAGCTTGAATTTCAAACCTAAATCTTATTAGTTGATTCACTTAGTATTCCTCATCTTCCCTATATAATAAACAGCAAGTGTCTGGAGATATATATATATATATATATATATATATATATATATATATATATATATATGTATGTGTGTGTGTGTGTGTATATATATATATATATATGTGTGTGTATATATATATATATATATATATATATATATATATATATATATATATACTGTATAATATGTGTATATATATATATACATATATATACATACATATATATGCATATATATATATATATATATATGTGTGTGTGTATGTATATGCATATATATACACACATTATATATATATATATATATATATATATATATATATATATATATATATATATATATATATATATCCTGTCACAATGAGCGTCATTGCCAAACATATGGGTACTCGGGGAGAGAGTAGTCTTACTCTGATGAGAGAGGGTGAAAAGGCTTGACGGGTCACGTACACTAGTATGATAAATATAGCTTGAAAGGCAAAGTTAATATGAAATTCCAGGTTTTCATAAATTCTGATTATCAAAAGTCCGTAATATTAGAAATATTGATTTATTACTGCAACAATAGAATACTGGAAACTCTTATCAGGGATTATTAGCTATTACTGGTTATTTGAGTGATGTACATCACTGATTTTAATATTACAATCTTTAATACAAAAGAAGGGAGTGGTATTTTTAATCCGCTTTATTAACTAACGCATCCAATTTTTGAGTCTCTCAAGATATTATTGCAGTGTACACTCTTCATAGGGTTTTATCCAAAATTTTCATTTTGACTTCGATATCTATTTCTAAATATATTTGATATCATACTTTAAAACTTGTTGCCTTTACATATCTTAATCAATTGGCAAATGATTTAGAATGTTGAAGCCAAAATAAAACCCGAAAATGTGTAAAAATTTAAAACCTGTTATGTCAGTAACTTCAAAGCTGGTGATTATTTTGAGCAATTTCTACTTTAAAAATCTTATTCTCCATATTCATTCTATTTGACAGCCTAGCTTGTCATCTATTACATATTAATATGCATTATTAACCACTGTTCAACTGTCATTCCAGACTTTAGCAACACTCGCCTTCTGCCTCTTACTTGGTTTGGCGTCATCGGATCCAATTCCTTCTGGAAGCAGCGAGGAACACGGCATGGACTTCGAACCTGACGGAACTGTGGAGAATCTTGGCAAGGGATTCAAAACGAGATCCCCAACTGTTGGACGGACTTTTCACTTGGCTCCTCGTCCTAACTACCACTACGCATACCAACCAGCTGCCTACTACCCCGGTTACCATAATGGCCACCATCAAATAGGTCAAGGGCCTGTACACCCCAATCGTGGCTATCACCGATTCCATCCTTATCATGGTAGGCACCATGTCTATGTAGGCCGCCACATCGCTCAACATGCTCTACGTCAGCGTGGCCACCGCTATCATCATCTAAAGAAATGAGGACGATGGTGAACACAAAGTACATAACATTATGTATTCAGATGATCCCAGACATGAAGGCACCAGATGATCCAACAGAATGAATGGTTACGGTAAACCTGACGCCATTGCGTCCGGCAAGTTGAACGGTAACACAACTGTTTATTCGGTACTACTATAGTCACCGCAAAGATTCCGGGGAAAATAAGCCCCTCCCCTAAGGAAGTCTTAGCCAATCACGTTGTCTTCCACGTTAGTGGCTATCACAATACATCCCCCTACAAATTTCAAGCTGTTAACGCGGGAGACAACATGGTTGGATATGACGTCATCCGGGGGTGGGACTTATTTC
>NC_090748.1:10775169-10845169 GCF_036898095.1 Palaemon carinicauda
AGCTTATTTTCTCAGTTATATAATTATGTATTATTTTTTTTTAAGTTTTAATCAGATTTTTCTTAAAAGGTAAAATACGGAGAGATGAAAAGCCTACTTTCTTATATGTGTGTATATATACACACAGTATATATATATATATATATATATATATGTGTGTGTGTGTGTGTGTATATATATATATATATATATATGTTACAATCAATATGTAAATCCAGACAGTTTGTAAAGTGACTAAACATTTCAGGTAATATGTGAATTGCCTGATTCACCCAGTCAATTTACAAACCAGCTAAAAATTTCAGACAGTTTATAAAGTGGCTAGAATTGTAAGTTATTTTCTTGATATATTCGTGATGCCAGCGTACATTTGATATACTGTATATTCAAAATATACTTAATAAAAAATTGAGAGATCACTCAAAAGTGTCACTATTTGTAAATTACATATTCTATGGACACTTTTGAGAAATTAATTCAATTTTAATTAAGCATATTTTGAATATACAGTATATCAACTGTGCGCTGGCATCACGAATATATCAAGAAAATAACTTACAATTCTAGCCACTTTATAAATTGTCTGCAATTTTTAGCTAATTTGTAAATTGACTGGGTGAACCAGGCAATTCACACATTGCCTGAAAACTTCAGCCACTTTACAAACTGTCTGGTTTTTTATATTGACTGACACACACATATATATATATATATAGATATAGATATATATATATATATATGTGTGTGTATATATATGTATATACATATATATATATATATATGTGTGTGTGTGTGTGTGTATCTATCTACATATATATATATATATATATATATGTATATATTAATAGTTATATAAATACGTATACATATGTATAGATAGACAGATAGATAGATAAATGGGTTGGTTCAGCCACTCGTCACCTGTTTAGATATTACCACTAAAGCGTTACAGGAGCCTTTATGAACTCTAGCTACGGTTCTTCCATTACTTTCAAGCTTTTTCATTCACATTGAAGAGTTTAACGACTGTAACTGTTCAGTGGCTAATTTAGCCATGTGATAATGGTATAATATCCCTTTGCTATAGCAATGAGCCTATATCTTAACCCTTCTGCACTGTTAGGGGCCTTTTTGACCCGAAAACAATTTTACATTACCACATCTCTCTTGTTTTTAGAGATTGAAGCTTCATACTCCTTGAATTCTCCTGAATTTAAGAGGTTATTGTGTTGCCTAAGCCTGGTAAAATTTTTCCCAATAGTTACTGAGCAGCAAAAAAGTAACATCTAATCTGTTCGGGTCAAAATGACCCGTACCTACTTTTTGCTGTATTTTTTCACAGTTATCCGCTATCTGTATCAAAGATGGTATGATTATTGAAGTTACCCTTTCAAATGTAGTATATACAATTTCTTTAATTATTGTATTCATAGAAAATTGATCTTCTTTGTTTACAAGGTATAGATAAAAAAGTGAGAGAACTTCCATAAAATATCTCTTAGTAAAATTCATCAACCATGGATAAGCAAGTCTTTACATCATTGTAAGATTGTTGTCTTTGATTTATAATGATTGAGAGGAAATATTGGTTAAAAAAATGCAAGTATAATATTATATTATGAAAATTATTGCCAGCAATAGTCTAGGTCACATGTTATGGACACTAACACAAGCAGTTTTCTTTGTTTGTGTTCCAGAAAGTGTAGAGCTTTCCCTGTAAACAAGTTTTATGGTCATGAATCCGGTGAAGAAAGTGATTGTATATCTTCAGAAAGTGATGATGGTGAAAAGGACCATCTGTCAGTTCATGATGATCTCAATGACTCTGACTATGAAGATGAAGCTGAAGAACAGCATTCTTCCGGTCCAAATTCTTCGACCAGAAAGGGAAATACCGGTATGGATAATGGCAATGAACCTTATGATCAAACATCTACCACCTCAAATTCCACATCCATTGATACTGACTGTAATGATGAAGAACAGCCACTTTCCTCTGTGAATTTCACATCCAAAAAGGGAAATATTGTATGGTTTTCAGAAAAAGCAAACAGGTCATCAGGAAAGAAGTGTGCAAGAAATATCATTGATCAAACTCCTGGTATCACTCGTTATGCAGCTTCAAGAATATCTGATATACTGTCTGCATTTGAATTATTCATAACTCCAAAATTATTCAATATTATTTTGAAAATGACAAACAAAGAAGCTAATCACGTCTTGGGTTCAGGAGATATAATTAGCCTAGAAAACCTGAGAGCATTTTATGGATTACGTCTTTTAGCAGGAGTTTATAAATCTCATGGAGAATCTCTTAGGAGTCTTTGGGATGACACATATGGACGTCCTATATTTCGAGCTACAATGTCTCTTGAAACCTTTATGAAATATTTTAGGTTTATTAGATTTGATGATAAAGAAACAAGAGCTCGAAGGAGATCCACAGACAAACTTGCTCCTATTAGAGATGTTTGGAACATTTGGGTTGAGAGACTCCCTCTGATGTATAACATATCATCAACTGTTACCGTAGATGAGCAAGTGGTTCCTTTTAGAGGAGAGTGTCCATTTAGGCAATATATTCCATCAAACCCTGATAGATATGGAATAAAGATTTGGTCAGCATGTAATGCAAATAATAGTTATCTTTGGAGTGCTGAAGTTTACACTGGGCGTAAAGATGAATCTGCAGAACGTGAGCAAGGTAAACGTATTGTTCTGCAACTTACAGAAGGCCTTAAAGGTAGAAATGTAACTTGTGACAACTTTTTCTGTAGCTTAGATTTAGCTAAGGAACTGAAAAAGCGCAAGCAAACAATTGTTGGAACTCTCAGAAAAAATCGAAAAGAACTCCCAGTTGAATTCTGTAACCCTAAAGGAAGGACCAGATATACTACCCTTGAAGGTTACTATGAAGAAAATATAATCATTTCATATTGTCCCAGAAAAGGAAAAACTTTAGTATTGTTGAGTAACATGCATGATAGTGTCACTTGTAGTGATAAAGAAGAAAAGAAACCTGACATAATTGAATTTTACAATTCAACTAAAGGAGGAGTTGATAATTTAGACAAACTTGTTGCAACTTATAGGTCAAACCGTCAGACAAAGAGATGGCCTATGGCCTTGTTTGATAACATAATGGATATGTCTGCCTACAATGATTTTGTCCTTTGGAATCTAGTGCAACCTAACTGGAGAGCAAAAGATACCTTCAAGAGAAGAATTTTCCTTCAAGAACTTGGATTGGCCTTAGTCCGACCTGTATTGTCTTCAAGGGTATCGTTGCCTAGGACGCCAAATGCCCGACGAGTTGCTGAACCTGCAAGACCATCTAAAGAATATGATAATTCTCAATCTCAAGAAAGAGCTGCGAAGAGACAGCGTTGTCATATGTGTAAAAATGACAAAGTTACCACAATATGTTCTGTCTGCTGAAAAACTACATGTAAGCGGCATGCTGTTGTAATGTTCAAGTGCAAGAAATGTAACTAATTCCTAATCTTTAATAAGGTAGGGTGGTTGGGAGGGTTAGGTGTGGGGTCTAAATGACAGTCACTACTACGTAGTAGAGCCTGGACATACAAGATAATCTATTATGTACTTTGTATGGTGGAGAACTGTCAGAATTTATGAGACGGGTCATTTTGACCCGGAACAGATTAGATGTTACAAAACGGGTGAATTGATAAAATTGTAAGCTCTCTATATACACTGGCCACTCTAAATCTTAGAAAAGTTATGTAAAAGGAGGGTATTGTTATATGTGCAAAAATGTTTTGCAATGTAATAGCAATCTTCCCAAAAATTAGATGTAAATCCATGGTGTCACAATATTCAACAGAAATAATTTTAACTGAAACCTATTTTTTAATAAAGTAATTGGCTGGTAGAGGTAATTTTGGATCCTAAATAATAATAGATTCTTGCAGTGTACCCGGGATATGCAAAATAATTTTAAAAATTACTTTGTATGGTGTAGAACTGTCAGAATTTATAAGACGGGTCATTTTGACCCGGAACAGATTAGGTGTTACCAACATTTTAACAGACCACAAGGGTTAAAAGAATGATACCAGCTCGCCCCCCTGTGTCGGCACTGTTGACCAGCACAGGGAAGGTCAAGAGGAGGATCTCAAGGATTTCCTTCCCCTCTGGGATCGGAATGCAATTGAGGTTGCTCTCAGTCTAGACTCTCCTCCATCCTAAGACTCAGAGCTCGTAACGTCAGTGGCGTTGCTACGTCCCTGGTGTTCAAGAAACTACTCTGTGGCACGGATACCTTAAGTTGGCATGTGGAAGTGTCAATCGACCTTCACGGCCCACTACCTGCAAAGACGTAACCCACAGGAACATGGAGACCTTTTCCATCGGGTGGTCGCACAACAAATGGTCTAAACACCTCAGGCTCCTTGATGGACAAGTAGCAGAGGGTTGAGGGCTGAGGTTACCTGGATTAGTCTGGGGTGAATGAGTAAGAATGCTGGCTCATTTCTTCCTTTCACCTTCTCCCCTCTGGGGAAAACAGCTCTGCAAGCCTCAGCATAGCTGACCTCACCTCGCTGTAGGTAAGACCCATTTCCCTTTTGCCTCGTAAGTATAGAAGAATACTTTGTTACGTCCCCAATATCTTTTTGAGGGGGGGTATTGGGTAAGTCTTAAGAACAATAGGTTTTTTACTCGTGTTCTTGTGATAAAGACAAGCCACACTGTTAGTTCCACTCACACACAAGCTTCTACAGGCCGCTATCAGTGCATTACCTCATATCGGCACTTGATTTTAGCGAGGGTAGGGTCCCTTCTACTATCGATCACAGATTGAAATAGAGAGGACCCCGGGTCATGACCAAGGCCAGTTGGTGAGGACTTCCTTCCTCCTAAGAGTAAGTCACCCTATAAAAAGTGGAGGGTTTGTATCTACGTCGGAACAAGTAACAAATTTGTAAGTAATTTGTATTTTTCCTAGTACACAAACCTGGAGCTATTTAATACAAATTGGCCCGCCACCCTGTCCCCCGAGAAGTCCTGCCATAAAGCAAAGTGGTTACTCAGCCAAGAGGTGTGAGTGAGTGGGGTAGCCAGTCTATCCCACCCCCCACCTGCTAACTGGCGGATGGGGTAGTTATCCCTCACTAAAATTATCATAGCTCGTCTTTCAGCTACGCCGAAAGTATACCCCTATAAATAGCTCCAGGTTTGTATACTGGGAAAAATACAAATTTGTTATTTTGCTTGTAAGCTCAGTATTATTATTATTAGATTTCCCCCTAAAACATATACTGGATCCTTAAAAAAAGAAATTATGAAAGATTTACATGAACAGAGGCATCGTATAGTTTATAGACGATGTGCCCTTCACATAATGTCCAAGATACAGTACAATTTCCCTTAACAAAATGACTTGATTGTTTTCCAGGTCCCTTCTCCATGTTCCGTTCTGTCAGCCCTAGCTCCCTTGTCGCAGTTATCCACTTTGCACCTGATGTATGGTGCAAACAATGAGATTTTAGCTGCTGTAGGCCAGAGTGCCCCAAGGCTCAAGGAATTTCGGATGTGTTACAGGTAGTTTTACGTTTTGATTTTATGCCAAAACTTGAGTATCACTTTACTACATTCCTTTTAGGAAAGATGTCGTTTCTTCTTCAGAGTTAATCATTTGTGTCTAGGTTTTGATTATATATGTATTCACTGCAATTTTCACTAGAGCATTCTGGAGTCACACTTTATGTAATCATTTCTTGAGATACTCATTATTTGACACCACTTTACTACAATGCTTTTAAGAAAAATGTCGTTTCTTCTTCAGAGTTATTGATTTTTGTCTAGGATTTGATTATATGTATATTCACTCAATGCTATTTTCACTACAGCATTATGGAGTCACACTTTGTGTAATCATCTTTTGAGACTCATATTATTTGACATAATATCACTTTACTATAATGCTTTTAGGAAAATTGTCATTTCTTCTTCAGAGTTATTGATTTTTGTCTAGGATTTGATTATATATGTATTCACTCAATGCTATTTTCACTACAGCATTCTGGAGTCACACTTTATGTAATCATCTATTTAGAATCTTATATTATTTGACATAATATCACTTTATTATAATGATTTTAGAAAAAAATGTTGTTTCTTCTTCAGAGTTATTGATTTTTGTCTAGGATTTGATTATATATGTATTCACTCAATGTTATTTTCACTACAGCATTCTGGAGTCACACTTTATGTAATCATCTTATGATACACATTATTTGACATAATATCACTTTACTACAATGATTTTAGGAAAAATTGTAATTTCTTCTCCAGAGCTAATGATTTTTGTCTAGGTTTTTATTATTTATGTAATTACTCGGCTATTTTCACTACAGCATTCTGGAGTCACACTAATTTGTAATCATCTCTTCAGACACATTATTGGACATAACTAAATATGCACATTTTAATTAATCTTAACCCTTTTAACCCCAGGCTATTTGGAACTTTCCAACCCTTAACCCTCAGGGGTTATTTTTTTTCAAGCACATTTTGCAGTATATTTTTTTTAAATTGATCTAACAGCATTATTTTTTGTCATAGAGAGGTCAGGTTGGTCTCATTCTCTTGGAAAATGCCTGAAGTTTCTCAAAATTTTTTCAAAAATATGCAAGAAAAAATGTAAATAGCAGGTTTTTGCAAGGACATACTAGTACGTCCATGGGGGTAAAGGGATGAGTTTTGTGAAACGTACCAGTACGTCCTTTGGTGGTAAAAGGGTTAATATGTAAGAAATATATATAGAGGGTATTATTATTATTTACAATAGAGTACGTTACTGTATTTGCTTGCATTAGTAGATTACCGCATACTATGCATTATACCAATATCAATGGGTTTGACTATTCCTAGTAAGAGTGATGATATGGTTCAAAGTGAAATAATTCTAAGAAACCCAGAGGTAATGTTACCATGTTGCTTAATATTTAATCAATTTGTTTCCATTTGAGTGATTTTGATCTGCTCGCATAAGCTATTAACCCTTTTACCCCCAAAGGACGTACTGGTACGTTTCACAAAACACATCCCTTTACCCCCATGGACGTACCGGTACGTCCTTGCAAAAAACTGCTATTTACGATTTTTTTTTTATTTTTTTGATAATTTTTTGAAAAATTTCAGGCATTTTCCAAGAGAATGAGACCAACCTGACCTCTCTATGATGAAAATTAAGGCTGTTAGAGCAATTTGAAAAATATATACTGCAAAATGTGCTTGATTAAAAAATAACCTCTGGGGGTTAAGGGTTGGATAGTTCCAAATAGCCTGGGGGTAAAAGGGTTAAAGTAGGGATGGCCGTGGCTTTAGTGAAAGAGTGCATTGTGTAATAAACAACCAAGCGGATGCTGACATTGGTGTACAGTATTTTAAATTAACTCTCATATAGGAAATAATTTAGCTTCATTGAATACTATTTTAGTGGTATAGAATTGGTAAATACTCTGTAGATCGATAATTGGATCGATTATGTTCATCTATTCTTGTTTTTATTTTCTATATGCAAGTGAAAGATCGATCCTTAGCCTTGTATCCGAAGACACAATCATATCTTGGTACTTCATAAGGCATTTTAAAAAGGTATGAATATATTGCATTACTTAATTACCATCACACTCCTGTAAAACTAATTTTCACCCATGTAATTCTAACAGCTATGGCGTCACAGACGAAGGATTGAAAGCTCTTTGCCTGAGGTTTCCCGACAATCATTTGCTACGGAAAGGAAGACACCTTCACGAGCTAAGAGTGCGCTCTTTCCACCTCAATCCCTGCTGTTCCACATTATCAGAGGTAAATTCGGTTTTCTTCGAGTTCTTTTGGAGGTTTCTTGTTTTAGAATTTGAGAGATCTGAATACAGAAGGTCCCCTATTTTAAAGATTCGAAGATACAAATACAAAGCCAACTAAAAATAACAAAGATAAGATAAAGAAATACTGTAATGTCATAAAACAATATTATATCATTTAATACAGTATGCAAAACATCTTCCAAAACAACACAGAGCAAAACAAAACACGTCTGACCAACGCAAGTGCTGAGGAGGAATGAGGATAGGGGCTGGGAAGATGTAGGGGTAGAGAGGGGGGAATGTTGATGAAGGAGAGGTCTAATTGGTGAGGGATGTATGGTCATGGTTCAATCACGCCCCAGTTTTCTATACCGACACTCAAAGAGTGAGCGAGCTAGGTTTATTCCTGGCATTCCATAAATCTCTTATTTTCTCTGGTATATTCAGCAATAACTATGCCTTAGAAATGGTGCTAGAGGAGCATTTCACGGAGCGACACAGGTCGAGCCCAGAAATAGATTTTTCCTTCGTCAAAATCCCTTTTGTAATAACCTGATATCTATCTCATAGGAAACCTGATTATTTCTTGAATTTTGTAGTTGGAAATCATAAGCATGGGATTCAGGTTAGGCTTAACCTAGGTCAAAATGTAACAAAATTTGACTTACAAAAAGCTTCTTGGAACTAATTAGGTTTGTAAGTGGAGGACCTTCTGTATGTATTAATTTCTTACGTTGCTTTATACTCGGTATAGTATCCAGTTAAGGGATGAAAAATACTGTATATCTATCGATATACAGTAAAGATGTTTCTGTATTCAATACATACATCTCTATATTGCTTACTTTCACAGTAAAATTTGTCACTAGACTAAAGAAGCCTTGAGCCATTTATCAGGCCAATATACTGCTGCGAAGGCTGCAGTACTGCAAATCTTTTCTTACCACATTTATATATATATATATATATATATATATATATATATATATATATATATATATATATATATATATATATATATATATATATATATATATATACTGTATTGGTGAATGTGTTGTAATTTGATGCTAATGCTTGGGTCTCTCATTATACATACATACATACATATACCAAGGCACTTCCCCCAATTTTGGGGGTAGCCGACATCAAACAAATGAAACAAAAAAGGGGACCTCTCCTCTCTCCTTCCTCCCAGTCTTACAAGGGACTCAAGCGAGTTTGGCTGGTACCTCATTGTAGTACACTATAGTATTAAGTAGACAGAGAATTAAGACCAAAACAATATTACACCACTCAAGCTTATGGTTACTTTCTCAGTGCCAAGTTGTTGTGGTCAGTGTTGTGTTAAATTACTTGATAAGTGGGGTTTTGTCCCCTCTGCTGAGTGTCAATGTGGGTATCCCATCCAGACAATGGACCACATACTTCGTGGGTGTGAATGGGGGCCAATCTGTACAGATTTGGACCTCTACAAATGTAATCAAGTTGCTGTGCAGTGGATGCAATGCTGTCGTTATAAGATATGATGTTGAGTGACTTGGTTATTATTGTTTTAACAGCTTTTGTACAAATAATTTTTTTTCCTAATAAAATTCCCTTCACAAGGTTAGCTTGAATAGAGTTCTCTTTACTATCTGTTTCATGTGCACATTCTGAATTACCATTTGGTTTAAGATGTCATTTATTCATTTTTACCTCCACCAACGAAGTTGGAAGGAGGTTATGGTTTCGCCCCTGTTTGTGTGTGTGCGTTTGTTTGTTTGTGAACAGCTTCCTGGCCATAATTTTAATTGTAGAGTGATGAAACTTGCAGGGATTAACTGTTTTGTAAAAATTGGGAAATTATTAAATTTGCAAGATCAAGGTCAAGCAAAATGTCCAATTCACGTAATCAGTAACAAAGTGTGGACATCATCGCAGCCTTCAAACTTGGTTCATATTTGAGTGTATGAAAATTCACGCCAATTAAAACGTGTTAAGGTCAAAGGTCGAGAAATAAGCTGCCGCGGTGGAGGTCTGCGCTCTACTGAGTGGCCCTCTAGTAACATATGTACCTAGACAGGGAAAGTATAGAATATATTCATAGTTACATTTGTGCCTAGGCAGGGCAAGTACAGTATGTATTCATAGTTACATATCTACCTTGGCAGGGCATGAATGTAACCTAAATAGTACAGGAGGAGTGCTGCAGAAATTGTGTATGTACAGTAGTACTTTGCTTCAATTTTTATTTGTATTTATAAACAAGTCATTATTAGAAAACTCTTGCAGATACTGTAGAAGAAATATAATCTTTAGTACTTAGATAATAATATTGCCATTGTTCTAATCAAGTTGGTACAGTATTATTATTATTATTATTATTATTATTATTATTATTATTATTATTATTACTTGCTAGGCTACAACCCTATTTGGAAAAGCAGGATGCTATAAGTCCAGGGGCTCCAACAGGGAAAATAGCCCAGTGAGGAAAGGAAACTTAAGGAAAAATAAGATATTTCAAGAGTAGTAACATAAAATTAAATATCTCCTATATAAACTATAAAAACTTTAACAAAACAAGAGGAAGAGAAATAAGATAGAATAGTGTGCCCGAGTGTACCGTACCCTCAAGCAAGAGAACTCTAACCCAAGAGAGAGGAAGACCATGGTACAGAGGCTATGGCACTGCCCAAGACTAGAGAACAATGGTTTGATTTTGGAGTGTCCTTCTCCTAGAAGAGCTGCTTACCATAGCTAAAGAGTCTCTTCTACCCTACCAAGAGGAAAGTTACCACTGAAAAATTACAGTGCATTAGTTAATCCCTCGGATTTAGAAGAATTGTTTGCTAATCTCAATGTTGTCAGGTGTATGAGGACAGTGGAGAGTATGTAATAAATAGGCCAGACTATTCAGTGTGTGTGTGTGTAGGCAAAGGGAAAATGAACTATAACAAGAGAGAAGGATCCAATGTAGTACTTTCTGGCCAGTCAAAAGGCCTCTTAACTCTCTAGCGGTAGTATTACAATGGGTGTCTGGTGCCCAGACCAACCTACTGCTTCCAGTAGAGTAGATGGGTCTGAACATTGTTGTAAAATGTCTAAACAATCTCCAATTACCAATGCTCAAATGCCTTCACAAGTGCTCAATCCAGCAGCGGATGTTTGTTATATATTATTTGATATATTTAGTCATCATTATTTTACAATTAGGATAAGCTCCCAGCGGTATGTGCCCAACTTGAGGTGTGTACTACGGTTCCCCCTCAAAACCTCTACTGTATTTGCTATTCAAAATCACTCGCCAATAAGCACTACCTACTAGGCAATCTTAGGGTACAATTTCTGAATATTTAACTACCTAATCTCTTCTTTCCCTCCGTTATCCCTACATGACGGGGTTGATTCTATAAATGATGATACTAATTGTAACCGATGTTATTGCATGAAGATCAGATCATCATAAATATACCTGTCTGGTTTCTCCTCACTCTGTTATATGTACTTGAGTATTATACTCTGTGAACTCGAAATCTTGTCTAACTAGAGGGGCACTCAGTAGAGCGCAGACCTCCGCCGCAGCAGCTTATTTCTCAACCTTTTACTCAACCGTGACCTTTGACCTTCCAAATTTAATTATTCCTTGCTTTTTATATAACAGTTAATCCCTGCAAGTTTCATTACTCTACGATTAAGATTGTGGCAAGGAAGCTGCTCACAAACAAGCAAACACACACACACAAACAGGGGGTAAAACATTACCTACTTCCAACTTTGTTGGCGGAGTTACCTAGACGCAGGATTTATTTACAGTTCTGTCGTGTAAGCTATTCCTTTTACCAAACTGGCTTGTTTGGGAAATGGCTCACTGTATGAGGAGTAAATTGTATCTGCATATTAGATAATAATTGTCTTCTATCGGTGATAAATAACTTCAGCTTGTTTATAATGAATCAATTGTACTTAATTTGTCTTAGGTTGATATACTTGGAACTGGGATAAGCCAGTATGGGGTTGCGTTTCTTCTGAAACACCTGCCAGTTCTCCGCTCTCTTGGCGATTGTACCACCGTGACAGAGGCGATAGAGGTCCTGGTTGGTAACAAGAGTCTTCGCACCAGCTTTGTAAGCCGAATTCGTAGATATGCCAGCCGCTTCAAACTTACAAGGTGCGTCATGAACTGTTTTTTTATTTTATTATGACACTCTTTGCATTTATGTTCCTTTAGTTTTTCTGTTTTATGTCTGAGGCCCTTTGCATCAACATGCGTAGGAGTAGATGATGATTATGTCTAATTGGGTAATATTTTTAAAACTAATTTAGCAAGAATCTTTTAAATTATCAAATCAGAAATGGTTTTCTGTTTTATTTCCAACTGGTAATTTTGAAGAAAGGGTTTGACAAATTTTGACTTTTTAGTTATGATGTTCAGCTCTTACTCTGAAATGTTAGATATTCCTAAATGTTAAGACTTCGACTCTCAAAAGATGGAAAATAGGAGTGAGTATTCTTGACCTCGTCCTGGAAAACCAAAGAGGTGTTTTTGGAATGTCTTGCATACCCACTGGAGTTTGGAGCCAGTTTACTGCCAATCGAGGGACAACTTTCTCTAGCTTTTTTTTTTTATTAAAACTGGTAGGGTTTTATTCATTACTTTTTGATAAAATAATAAAAAGTATTTCTGATTTTTATTTCTATCCCAGTAAATTAGTAAATCCATTGTTATGTTACCATTACCTACACTACTCTCATTATCATCTCCTCCTACGCCTATTGACGCAAAACGGCCTCGGTTAGATTTCGCCAGTCATCTCTATCTTGAGCTTTTAATTGAATACTTCTCCATTCATTATCACCTACTTCACGCTTCATAGTCCTCGGCTATGTAGTCCTGACTCTTCCAACTCTTCTAGTGCTATGTGGAGCCCAGTTGAAAGTTTGGTGAACTAATTTCTCTTGGGGACTGCAAACAGGATCCCAAACCATCTCCATCTACTACTCGAGGGAAATAAATATTATAGAGTGAAGGGCATAATGGCTCATTAAATAGATGGCAATGGTTTAAAAATTATTTGGCAAATGCAAGTAGGTATTAATAAAGTTTTTCAATACAACTAATAATACACTGTCTTTGGTTTTACAGAGTGAAGGAGGATTCAGTGTCTGCCTCTAAAGTTATTGTGATAACAACCCATTGTCCAGACCTAAAGGACTTAAGCTTGACCCATAGATTTCGGGAGGTCGACCTAAATCGGTTGGCTGAAGTTCCACCAACTCCATCCTATTTCAGTACTCATCTGGAACAATTGAAGTGTCTCAAGGTAATGTTAAAGAACTTTTTTTCAGACTTTGATGATTATTATTACTAGCTAGGCTACAACCCTAGTTGGAAATGCAGGATGCTATAAGACCAAGGGCTCCAACAGGGAAAAATACCCCAGTGAGGAAAGGAAACAATGAAATAAATAAACTAAAAGAGAAGTAATGAACAATTAAAATGAAATATTTTATGAACTGTAACATTAAAACATATCTTACATATATAAGCTATAAAAACTTAAAAAAACTAGAGGAAGACCGGTAAGATAGAATAGCGTGTTTGAGTGTATCTTTAAGCATTTTCAACTAAAAATACATACATACATACATACATATACCAAGGAACTTCCCCCAATTTTTGGGGGGTAGCCAACATTAAACAAATGAAAAAAAAGGGGGGGGGACCTCTCCTCTCTACGTTCCTCCTAGCCTGACAAGGGACTCGACCGAGTTTGGCTAATACTGCTAGGGTGCCACAGCCCACCCTCCCCCGTTATCCACCACAGATGTATATAAATTAACCAAGTTTACTCTATCATGACGTTTTCATTTAGTTTTTCAACCCTTTTACCCCCAATGGACGTACTGGTACGTTTTACAAAACTCATCCCTTTACCACCATGGACGTACCAGTACGTCCTTGTAAAAAACTGCTATTTACAATTTTTTTTTGCATATTTTTGATAACTTTATGAGAAACTTCAGGCATTTTCCAAAAGAATGAGACCAACCTGACCTCTTTATGACAAAAATTAAGGCTGTTAGAGCAATTTGAAAAAAAATATATATTGAAAAATGTGCTTAAAAAAAAAATGCCTGGGGGTTAAGGGTTGTAAAATTCTAAATAGCTTGGTGGTAAAAGGGTCAATTGATTAGTTAGAGGATTTATTTTGATGTTTTATTCTGATCGAGAGAATTTATAATACTACAGTATGAGAGTTGAAAGGTCATTAATTGATGAAGTACATTATTATTAGAAAGGGTTGATATATAGATAAGATTTGTGAGAAAAACGTGAAGAGATTTGTTTATTATAAGCAAACAGGCAATATAGTGATAATTAGTGAAGAAACGGGTTGTTTGCGTGACATCAGATCACGTGTTGTTATTGTTAGCGAAGGCGATTGTCAGAGTAGTAAGCTGATTGGATTCATGGTGATTGAACTCGTAGGTTGGCCGGCGCACCAGCCGCCCGTTGAAATACTACCGCTAGAGAGTTATGGGGTCCTTTGACTGGCCAGACAGTACTACATTGGATCCTTCCCTCTAGTCATGGTTCTTTCCCTTTGCCTACACATACACCAAATAGTTTGGCCTATTCTTGAAAGATTCTCCTCTGTCCTCATACACCTGACAACACTGAGATTACCAAACAATTCTTCTTCACCCAAGGGGTTAACTACTGCACTGCAATTGCTCAGTTGCTTTTTTCCTCTTAGGTAAGGGTAGAAGAGACTCTCTAGCTATGGTAAGCCGCTCTTCTAGGAGAAGGACACTCTAAAATCAACCCATTGTTCTCTAGTCTTTAGTAGTGCCATAACCTCTGTACCATAGTCTTCCACTGTCTTAGTTTAGAGTTCTCTTGCTTGAGGGTACAATTGGGTGCACTATTCTATCTAATTTCTCATCCTCTTGTTTTGTTAAATTATTTATAGTTTATATAGGAATTATTTATTTTAATGTTACTGTCCTAAAAATATTTTATTTTTCAATATTTAACTTAGCCGGTGATTATAATAGCTGCAACTCTGTTGCCCGACAGACAACTCTACGGTAAAAACTCGCCAGCGATCGCTACACAGGTTGCGGGTGTGCCCAACAGCGCCATCTGTCGTCCAGATACCCAGTACTCAATGTAAACAAAGAACTCAATTTTCTCTCTGTCGAGCTATCGACAAGACGTACTTACTCGCTGTTGCTAAACTGGAGTTTTTTCACAACTAATTGGTGAAGTACTTTATTCTAGTTTTGAGCTTTCGCTATGCAGGTGTTTTATCTTCATCTTAAATCTTGAACTCGTTTTGGATAGATTTAATTATGGTGACAAAGAGAGTATGGACTTTCTTTCACTTTTAAATGGCCGACCCTTCCCTTAGACGGAAGTGTGTTGAGGCTTTTAGTAATATCTTATCACGTTATAGATTTTCCTCTATATATTTTATATCTCTCCGCCTTTATTAGGCCTCTTCGATTAACTTTCCATTTATTATAAACATATAAAAATAAATTTTAATGTTTTGTTTATATAGACCTTTCCTGAGAGTAGGCGGTCCTAACTTGGAAACCGAAGTTAATCAACGTTGAGCCCTTTATATCGTAATTAGCTTTTAAAGAATTTAAAACTTTTTAAATGTAATATTTTATGAAAGAATTTCTTTGATAGTCTTCGTACTGTTTTCAAAGATGAACTAACGTTTAGTTTTTTATGCTACGCAGTTGTTGACGTTCAGGACGTTCAACATGCGCTCTATCGTTACGATAGAGAGAGAGTGTATCACGGTTTCACTTTGCAGTAAGAGTAAATCGATTCTAACGTTTTGTTCATTCTTTCTTAGCTTAAATGTTTTAAATTCTAATTTAAAGGAACTTTTTATTTGAAAAACCTTTCAGTTTTTTCCTTTAGTCAAATAACATGTTTTTTTGACGAAATATAATTGGGCTCTTCTCTTAGGTGCGAAATCAAGAGAGAAAGAGAGAGAGAGAGATAGAGACGGAGGGAGAGAGAGGATAGAAAACGTTCCGTTCAAGCGGGTAACGTTGTTCTCGTGTTACTCTCGTCCCTAGTCTCTGTACGGGGAGGAAGGATAAAACGTTTTTAGGTTTTTATTCTCGTCCCCAGGCTATGTGCGGTGAGAGATTGAAAACGTAGTTTATATGAACTAGTGTTTAGTCTCTTCCCCAGCCACTGATTTTTTTATCTTAAAATATGTTTTCTGTTTTTTGCTGGTATTAATGAGCTTGCATTATACGACTGATTTCGCAATTACTACCTTTTAATGAAGGGTAGAATAGCGTGTTTCAGGTAGAAATAAGTGCAAAACAGAAAATCGAAGTGATAAAGTGATATGCGCAAAGTGTTACAGTGTTGCGTCCGAGGCGCAAAGTGTTACAGTGTTGCGTCCGAGGGTTCGTCTGTTCGTGCCTGTCGTTCACCTAGTCCGGGACCTCTTACATGCTCCCAAGCCCAGGGGAGAAGTAATGTCAAACGACTTATGGGTTCGAGAGGCCTTGACCAACGAACAGACGTTTTCCCTCTATGGTATCGGGTGTATCTTACCAAGATCTCCCCTACCATAAGACGAGAGACGTTGTTTCTCCTCGTCATCCGAAGGCTTTTCGCATAAGAAACCTGTCACAAGGTTTCGAAGCCCTTAATCGAAAGTCAGTCCTTTCAGGACAGGTCCAGCGTCCTGGTTTCAACCATTAGGACAGCTCTGACCCTATGCAGTCATCGGATAACTGCTCGCCGCCTAACAAAAGCGTAACACAGACTCCGAGAGTCTTTTTTTGTAGGCAAAGTGTTGCGGTCACAGACGTTACCCTCGTCTCTTACCACAACCATTTCCGTTGATCCTTAATGGGTTGTATGGCAAGACATGCAGTATATGCTTGCCTCCCTTATGGAAGACTATTCTGCCGATTAGTCCGTTGAGTCTAGCCGTTTATCTCATCGATATCCTGGCTTTCAGCCAACCTAACGTTCCTTTGTGCTTACTGTTGACGTTGGCGTAGCTTAGTCACGTCAGTCAGGTTGTTTAGAACCACACTCGATGCGGTCTAGTGTGGTTTTTCATCCGCATTTGGACGTTAGGCCACTGGCTGATGCTCCTGTTGACGTTCAAGACGTTCACTAACAATCGGAGTTGACTTGTTTTGACGCTGTGCGTCAACCTCCGCATTATAGAGTTGTTTTGACTGCTCAGTCTAGGCAGTCAAAGCAGTCTCGAGTGGACGCTGTGCGTCCTCACGCACCTGTTGTGGTTGACAGTTCAGTTGTTGACAGTTCACAGACTGTCAAGCAGTTACATGACGTTGCGTTCTGATCCGCTACTAATGCACCAGTGAGTGTGGACTCTGCTTGTAAAGCATTGCCACCACGGTAGGTCTCTCCCTGGCTTGAGACTCAGCTTTTATTGGACAAGGTTCCTGTAGATGAGGAAGTTGCTGTTCTCCCTCCTACTGATATTCCCTTGAGGACTCTGTCAGATGGAGAGGAGCCTAAAGCTGCTTAGCCTCCTATGGACTTTAATCAAATCATGATGATTTTTTTTAAGGATCTTTGTCCGGATCTTTTGTAACTGCTGCTCCTCGTTCGCCTAAACGTCAGAGCTTACACTAGGCCTAGCTACTTCGAAGCCGTTGTTTTTAAGCTAGTGCTCTCTCGCTCTCCTAGAGAGCGTTACGTTGGCTAGGCGACTGGTTTTTCACCAGGAGGAGTTTGGGGGATACAGCCTTTGCTTTCCCTTCTTTTAAACTGGTTTATAGAGCGAGAGTCTGATATGACACGAGAGAAGTTCTCGGCTTGGGAGTTCATGCCTCTGCCCAGATAGACTTCTCAATTCTCGTAGACTCTCCCTGGCGCCTGGCTAGGAGACGCTCCAAGTTGTTTACAGGTCAACTTCACAGCTGTTTTCGAGCCTTTGAAGTTTTGCTGTACAATTATGTCACGCATAACAAGGCTTTCAGGGATGGTAAACGGTACCGCCTCAGTCGCTAACCCCGTCTGTTGCCACACCTGCTCCCGTAGACCCTAAATGGGCTTTGCTGCAAGACATGCAGTCCAAGCTTGCGTCCTTGTTAGAGGACTTTAATGCGGAGAAGGTTGCTACCGAACCTTCTGGCCAACAACCTTCCAACCGGTCGGTTGTGCGCCCTGTTGACGCTGAGGTAACCTACTCGCGTCTGCCAGTTGAGGTGGTCCCTCCACCGATGCGACCCAGTGTGGGTTGCCAGCCGCACGTTGACGTTAAGCGACGCTCGGAGGTGGTTGTTGACGTTCAGGACGTTCAACAACCAGCAGAGGTGACTTGTTTTGACGCAGTGCGTCAACCTCAGCAACCCGGTAGGGTGTTGACTGCACAACCCAGACGGTCTAGACAGTCTCGGGTTGACGCTGTGCTTCCTCGCGCACCCATGGTTGTTGACAGTTCACAGACTGTGCAGCAGTTCCATGATATTGCGTCCGGCTCCGTCACGCATCCACCAGTGCGACCGGACTCAGCGAGCCAGACGTTGCCCACTCCGTTGCCGTTTCCTCATCAGTTTTCGGATGAGGAACCCTCTGATGAGGACGTTGCTGAACAAGACGATCAGCCCCCAGAATAGATCAAGCCCTGCTATCCATCCAGAAGATGCTGAAGAAGAAACGCTGCTCAGTCAGGCTGTGGATGAGTCTGGTAGGGACGCTGTCATCCGTGGAACAATTTGTGTCACTAGGAAGACTACACCTCCGTCCTCGTCAATACCATCTAGCTTTTCACTGGAAAAAGGACAAGACGCTAGAAGCGGTCTCGATCCCGGTTTCCGAAAAGATAAAGCCTTGTCTGACTTGGTGGAAGGACAATATCAACCTAAGAGAGGGTCTTCCCCTGGCTGTTCAGACTCCCAACCACGTTCTCTTCTCGGACGCATCGGACGTGGGCTGGGGCGCGACACTAGACGGTCGGGAATGCTCAGGACTGTGGAACTCGAGTCAGAGGAGCATGCATATCAACTGCAAGGAGCTGTTGGCAGTACATCTGGCCTTGAAAAGCTTCAAGTCTCTCCTTCGAGGCAAAGTGGTGGAAGTTAACTCGGACATCACCACGGCCTTGGCGTACATCTCCAAACAAGGAGGTACCCACTCACTGACGTTGTACGAGATCACAAGGGACCTGCTCATCTGGTCAAAAGGTCAAGACATCTCCCTAGTAACGAGGTTCATCCAAGGCGACTTGAACGTCATAGCAGATTGTCTCAGTCGGAAAGGGCAAGTAATTCCAACCGAATGGACCCTCCACAAGGATGTGTGCAAGAGACTTTGGGCCACCTGGGGTAAAACCATCCATAGATCTCTTTGCAACCTCGCTGACCAAGAGGCTTCCAATCTATTGCTCTCCAGTCTCGGACCCAGCAGCAATACATATAGATGCTTTCCTCCTAGATTGGTCACATCTGGATCTCTACGCATTCCCACCGTTCAAGATTGTCAACAAGGTACTGCAGAAGTTCGCCTCTCACGAAGGGATAAGGTTGACGTTAGTTGCTTCCCTCTGGCCCGCGAGAGAATGGTTCACCGAGATTCTTCGATGGTTAGTAGACGTTCCCAGTAGTCTTCCTCTAAGGGTAGACCTTCTACGTCAGCCACACGTAAAGAAGGTACTCCAAAGCCTCCACGCTCTTCGTCTGACTGCCTTCAGACTATCGAAAGACTCTCTAGAACTAGAGGCTTTTCGAAGGAAGCAGCCAGTGCGATTGCTAGAGCAAGGAGAGCTTCTTCCATTAGAGTCTACCAATCGAAGTGGGAAGTCTTCCGAGACTGGTGCAAGTCAGTTTCTGTATCCTCGACCAGTACCTCTGTAGCTCAAATAGCTGTTTTTCTCTTATACCTGCGAAAAGGACGATCCCTTTCAGCTCCCACTATCAAGGGCTACAGAAGCATGTTGGCATCGGTCTTCCGGCATAGAGGCTTAGATCTTTCCAAACATAAAGATCTGCAAGACCTCCTTAAGTCTTTTGAGACCACCAAGGAGCGTCGTTTGGCTACCCCTGGATGGAATTTAGACGTGGTACTAAGATTCTTCATATCAGACAGGTTGGAGCCGTTAATATCAGCCTCCCTGAAAGATCTCACCTTTAAGACTCTTTTCCTGGTATGCTTAGCCTCGGCTAAAAGAGTCAGTGAGATTCATGCCTTCAGCAAGAACATAGGATTTTCGTCAGAAAAAGCCACTTGTTCGCTACAACTTGGTTTTCTAGCCAAAAATGAGCTGCCTTCTCGGCCTTGGCCTAAATCTTTCGATATTCCCAGCTTATCGGAGATCGTAGGCAATGAACTAGAAAGAGTCTTATGCCCTGTTAGAGCTCTTAAGTTCTATTTAAAGCGTACTAAACCTTTACAAGGCCAATCTGAAGCTTTATGGTGTTCAGTTAAGAAACCATCCTTGCCTTTGTCAAAGAATGCTTGGTCAGACTTTATCAGATTGTTAATACGAGAAGCTCATTCACATCTGAGTGAGGAAGACCGAACTTTGCTTAAGGTGAAGACGCACGAAGTTAGAGCTGTAACAACTTCCGTGGCCTTTAAGCAAAATATATCTCTGCAAAGTATAATGGACGCAACCTATTGGAGAAGCAAGTCAGTGTTCGCGTCATTTTACTTGAAAGATGTCCAGTCTCTTTACAAGAACTGCTACACACTGGGACCATTCGTAGCAGCGAGTGCAGTAGTAGGTGAGGGCTCAACCACTACAATTCCCTAATTCCATACCCTTTTAATCTTTCTCTTGAAATGTTTTTATTGTTGTTTTTTGGGTTGTCCGGAAGGCTAAGAAGCCTTTCGCATCCTGGTTGATTTGGCGGGTGGTCAAAGTAATTTCTTGAGAGCGCCTAGATTAGAGGTTTTGATGAGGTCCTGTTGTATGGGTTGCAACCCTTGATACTTCAGATCCTAGGGGTCGATCAGCATCCTAAGAGGATCGCGAGGCTCCGTAAGGAAGACGTACTTAAAAAGGCAGAGTAATTGTTCAAGTCGACTTCCTTACCAGGTACCTATTTATTTTTTTTTTGTTATTTTGATAACTTCTAAAATGAAATAAAAACTCTTAGCTCATAATAATGTAAACATATATTGCTGGTCTCTACCCACCCCCCTGGGTGTGAATCAGCTATTATAATCACCGGCTAAGTTAAATATTGAAAAATGTTATTTTGATAATAAAATAAATTTTTGAATATACTTACCCGGTGATTATAAATTAAAGGACCCTCCCTTCCTCCCCAATAGAGACGCAGTGGGACGAGGAGAAAATTGAGTTCTTTGTTTACATTGAGTACTGGGTATCTGGACGACAGATGGCGCTGTTGGGCACACCCGCAACCTGTGTAGCGATCGCTGGCGAGTTTTTACCGTAGAGTTGTCTGTCGGGCAACAGAGTTGCAGCTATTATAATCACCGGGTAAGTATATTCAAAAATTTATTTTTCAATATTAAACTTACCCGATGATCATATAGCTGTCAGCTCTGCTGCCCGACAGAAAAAACCTACGGGCGGAATACGCCAGCGATCGCTATACAGGTGGGGGTGTACATCAACAGCGCCATCTGTCAAGTAGGTACTCAAGTACTCGATGTCAACATAGAACCAATTTTCTCTCTGTCGTGCCACTGGCAAGACCTACTAAATACGCCGTCCCTAACTGGATTTGTTTTCACAACTATTTGGTGAAGTACACTATTCCAGTTTTGAGCTTTCGCTATGCAGGGGTTTTTTTCTTCATTTCAAAACTTGAACTCGTTTTGGATAGATTTAATTATGGTGACGAAGAGAGTATGGACTCTCTTTCACTTTTAAATGGCCGACCCTTCCCTTAGACGGAAGTGTGTTTAGGTTTTTGGTAATTTTGCTTAACACGTTATAGATCTATTTATTTTATATCTCTCCGCCTTTATAGGCCTCTTCGATTAACTTTCCATTTATTATAAACTTATAAAAAATAATTTTTATGTTTGTTTATATACGACCTTTCCTAATAGTAGGCGGTCCTAACTTGGAACCGAAGTTAATTAACATTGAGCCCGTTATATCGTATTTAACCTTTAAAGAATTTAATACTTTTTTAATTTTAATGTTTTATGAAAGAATTTCTTTGATAGTCTCGTACTGTTTTCAAAGATGAACTAACGTTTAGTTTTTTAGTCTACGCAGTTGTTGACGTTCAGAACGTTCAACATGCGCTCTATCGTTACGATAGAGAGAGAGTGTATCACGGTTTCACTTTGCAGTAAGAGTAAACCGATTCTAGCGTTTCGTTCATTCTTTCTTAGCTTAAATGGTTTAAATTCTAAATTAAAGGAACTTTTTATTTGGAAAACCTTTCAGTTTTTTCCTTTAGCAAATAACATGTTTTAACGATATATAATTGGGCCCTTCTCTCAGGTGCGAAATCAAGAGAGAAGAGAGAGAGAGATAGAGACGGAGGGAGAGAGAGGAGAATAAACGTTTCGTTCAAGCGGGTAACGTTGTTCTCGTTTTTTACTCTCCTCCCTAGTCGCTGTAGGGGAAGAAGGTAAAACGTTTCTAGGGTTATTCTTGTTCCCAGGCTTTGTGCGGTGAGAGATTGTAAACGTAGTTTATTTGATCTAGTGTTTAGTCTCTTTTTCCAGCCACTGAATTCTTTATCTTTATTTATGTTTTTCTGTTGCATTGTAAGACTGTTTTCGCAATTACTACCTTTTAATGAAGGATAGGATTGCGTGTTTCAGGTAGAAATCAGTTAAAGTTTCGATTTCAGTGAAATAAGTGCAAAACAGAAAATCAAAAGTGATAAAGTGATATGCGCAGTGTTACAGTGTTGCGTCCGAGGGTTCGTCTGTTCGTGCCAGTCGTTCACCTAGTCCGGGACCTCTTACAAGCTCCCAAGCCCAGGGGAGAAGTAATGGCGAACGACCTATGGGTTCCACAGGCCTTGATCAACGAACAGACGTTTTTCCCTCCGTGGTTTCGGGCGTATCTACCCAAGATCGCCCCACCCATTTATTCCTCGTCTGCGGAAGAGGTTTCTCGTAAGAAACCATGGACCACATCTTGCAGCTTTTTAAGTGCAAGTCGGTCCCTTCCGCGCAAGTCCAACGGCCTAGGTGTAGCCACTGGGTCAGTTCGGACTCGCTGCAGTCATCCGACGACTGCACACCTCCCAAGAGAGGCAAGGTGGTACCGCAACAGGCAGTAACTCCGTCTGTTGCCGCACCAGCTGTTTTTGACCCTCAGTCACAACGGACAGTAGCTCCGTCTGTTGCCGTTTTTTGTAGACCCTAAGTGGTCTTTACTGCAGTCTATGCAGACTCAGTTAGCTGCGGTTTTGCAGGAGTTTCGTGCGGAGAAGGTTGACACTGCTCCCGTTAGCCTACAACCTGCCACGGTTGTGCGCCCAGCTCACGCTGAGGCTGCCTGCTCCCACACTCCGGCTGCGGAGAGCTCCACCTCCGATGCGCAATCGACCCTGCCAGACGCATGTTAACGTTAGCCGACGTGCGGCACCCTCCGTTAACATGCGTGAGCTACCGCATCAGCAGTGGGAAGGTGGAGTCAAGCTGCCGTGTTTTGACGCGATGCGTTAGTTTCCGCAACCCACGGCAGTCCCCACCACGCACCACCACTCCGCTTTGGTTGTTGCCTGCTCCCACACTCCGACTGCGGAGAAGGTTGACGATGCACCCGTTTGCCTACTACCTGCCACGGTTGTGCGCCCAGCATGGCTGCCTGCTCCCACACTCTTGTTGTGAGAGCTCCTCCACCCATGCGCAGTCGACCCTGCCAGACGCATGCTGACTCCCACAGACACACGGAGCACTCCGTTGCCGTGCGTGAGCTACCACAAGCTGCCGTGTTTTGACACGGTGTGTCAGCCTCCGCAACCCACTGTGGTTACCGCCACTCGCCCGCAGCAGACTAGTCAGTCAGGAGTTGAGGCTTCCCCACACAGCTTTGGTTGTTGCCAGCTCACAGACTGTCAAGCAGTTACATGACGTTGCCTTCTGGTCTGCTACTAATGCACCAGTGCTGTATGTCCTCACGCACCTGTTGTGGTTGACAGTTCAGTTTTTGACAGTTCACAGACTGTCAAGCAGTTACATAACGTTGCCTTCTGGTCTGCTGCTTATGCACCAGTGAGACCCTCACTGAGATAACCTAGCTTTTCTCGGACATGGTTCCTGTAGATGAGAAAGTGCTGTTCTCCCTCCTTCTGATATTCCTTTGAGGACTCTGTCATTTGGAGAGGAGCCTTAAGCTGCTTAGCCTCCTATGGACTTTAATTAAAGCATAACAAGGCTTCCAGGGATAGTAAATGGTTCCGCTTCAGTCGCTAACCCCGTCTGTTGCCACACCTGCTCCCATAGACCCTAATGGGCTTTGTTGCAAGACATGCAGTCCAAGCTTGTGTCCTTGATAGAGGATTTTTTACGGAGAAGAACCTTCTGGCCAACAACCTTCCTACCGGTTGGTTGTACGCCCTGTTGACGCTGAGGTATCCTACTCGCGTCCGCCAGTTGAGGTGGTTCCTCCACCGATGCGACCCAGTGTGGGTTGCCAGTCGCACGTTGACGTTAAGCGACTCTCGGAGGTGGTTTTGGACGTTCAGTGTGTCACTAAGAAGACGTTCAACAACCAGCAGAGGTGACTTGTTGTGCCGCAGTGCGGCAACCTCAGCAACCCGGTAGGGGGTTGACTGCACAACCCAGACAGTCTAGACAGTTTCGGGTTGACGCTGTACTTCCTCGCGTCCCCATGGTTGACAGTTCACAGACTGTGCAGCAGTACCATGATCTTGTGTCCGGCTCCGTCACGCATCCACCAGTGAGACCGGATTCAGCGAGTCAGACGTTGCCCACTCCGTTGCCGTTTCCTCATCAGTTTCGGATGAGGAACCCTCTGATGAGGACATTGCTGAACAAGACGATCAACCCCCAGCCCTGCTATCCATCCAGAAGATGCTGAAGAAGGAACACTGCCCTGTCAGGCTGTGGATGAGTCTGGTTAGGACACTGTCATCCGTGGTTCTATTTGTGTCACTTGGAAGACTACACCTCCGTCCTCTTCTGTATCATCTAGCTTTTCACTGGAAAAGGACAAGACGCTAGAAGCGGTCTCGATCCCGGTTTCCGGAAAGATAAAGTCTGGTCTGACTTGGTGAAAGGACTTTATCAACCTTTGAAAGGGTCTTCCCCTGACTGTTCAGACTCCCAACCACGTTCTCTTCTCGGACGCATCGGACGTAGGCTGGGGTGCGACATTAGGCGGTAGGGAATGCTCGGGATTATGGAACTCGAGTCAAAGGACAATGCATTTCAACTGCAAGAAGCTACTGGCAGTACGTCTGACCGGGAAAAGCTTCAGGTCTCTCCTTCAAGGCAAAGTGGTGGAGGTGAACACGGACAACACCCTGCTTTGACGTACATCTCCAAGCAAGGAGGGACCTACTCTCTGACATGGTACAAGTTCGCAAGAGACCTCCTCACCTGTTCAACAGGTCTAGACTTTTCACTAGTAACGAGGTTCATCCAAGGCAACTTGAATGTCATAGCAGATTGTCTCAGTAGGAAGGGACAAATAATTCCAACATATTGGACCCTCCACAAGGATGTATGCAAGAGACTTTGGGCCACCTGGGGCCAGCCAACCATAGATCTCTTCGCAACCTCGATGACCAAGAGGCTCCCAATACTTTGCTCACCTATCCCGGACCCAGCAGTAGTTCATATAGATGCCTTTCTACTAGATTGGTCACATCTAGATCTATATGCATTCCCTCCGTTCTAGATTGTCAACAAGGTACTGCAGAAGTTCGCCTCTCACGAAGGGACAAAGTTGACGCTAGTTGCTTCCCTCTGGCCCGCGAGAGAATAACTCACCGAGGTACTTCGATGGCTAGTAGACGTTCCCAGAACACTTCCCCTAAGGGTGGACCTGCTACGTCTGCCACGCGTAAAGAAGGTACTCCAAGGCCTCCACGCTCTTCGTCTGACTGCCTTCAGACTATCTAAAGACTCTCGAGAACTAGAGGTTTTTCGAAGGAGGCAACCAGAGCGTTTGCTAGAGCAAGGAGAACATCCACCCTTAGAGTCTACCAATCGAAGTGGGAAATCTTCCGTAACTGGTGCAAGTCAGTATCCGTATCCTCGACCAGTACCTCTGTAACTCAAATAGCTGACTTCCTCTTATATCTGAGGAAAGAACGATCTCTTTCAGCTCCCACTATCAAGGGTTACAGAAGCATGTTGGCATCAGTCTTCTGTCACAGAGGCTTAGATCTTTCCAACAATAAAGATCTACAGGACCTCCTTAAGTCTTTTGAGACCACGAAGGAGCGTCGTTTGGTTACACCTGGTTGGAATTTAGACGTGGTTCTAAGATTCCTTATGTCAGACAGGTTCGAACCGCTTCAATCAGCCTCCCTGAAAGATCTCACCTTTAAGACTCTTTTCCTGATATGCTTAACCACAGCTAAAAGAGTCAGTGAGATTCATGCCTTCAGCAAGAACATCGGATTCTCATCCGAAACGGCTACATGTTCTACAACTTGGTTTTCTAGCCAAACACGAGCTGCCTTCTCGGCCTTGACCAATATCGTTCGATATTCCAAACTTATCGTATGGTTGGAAATGAACTAGAAAGAGTATTATGTCCTGTAAGAGCTCTTAAGTTCTATTTTAAAAACCTTTATGAGGCCCGTCTGAAGCTTTATGGTGTTCAGTTAAGAATCCATCTTTGCCTATGTCAGAGAATTCTTTATCCTATTTTATCAGACTGTTTATACGAGAAGCTCATTCCCTTCTGAATGAGGAAGACCAAGCTTGGCTGAAGGTAAGGACACACGAAGTTAGAGCTGTCGCAACTTCCGTGGCCTTTAAACAAAATAGATCTCTGCAAAGTATATTCGACGCAACCTATTGGAAAAGCAAATCAGTGTTCGCGTCTTTTATTTTAAGAATGTCCAGTCTCTTTACGAGAACTGCTACACTCTGGGACCATTCGTAGCAATGAGTGCAGTAGTGGTGGGGGCTCCACCACTACAATTCCCTAATTCCAGAACCTTTTTAATCTTTCTCTTGAAATATTTTTGGGTTGTCCGGAAGGCTAAGAAGCCTTTCGCATCCTATTTGATTTGGCGGGTGGTCAAAGTCATTTCTTGAGAAGCGCCTAGATTAGAGGTTTTGATGAGGACCTTTAGTATGGGTTGCAACCCTTCATACTTCAGCTCCTAGGAGTCGCTCAGCATCCTATGAGGATCGCGAGGCTCAGTAAGGAAGACGTACTTAAAAAGGCAGAGTAATTGTTCAAGTCGTCTTCCTTACCAGGTACTTATTTATTTTGTGCTTGTTATTTTGAATAACTGCTAAAATGAAATACGGAATACTTAGCTCATATAATGTCAACATGTAATGCTGGTCTCTACCCACCCCCCTGGGTGTGAATCAGCTATATGATCATCGGGTAAGTTTAATATTGAAAAATGTTATTTTCCTTAGTAAAATAAATTTTTGAATATACTTACCCGATGATCATAAATTAAAGGACCCACCCTTCCTCCCCAATAGAGACACAGTGGACAGAGGAGAAAATTGGTTCTATGTTGACATCGAGTACTTGAGTACCTACTTGACAGATGGCGCTGTTGATGTACACCCCCACCTGTATAGCGATCGCTGGCGTATTCCGCCCGTAGGTTTTTTCTGTCGGGCAGCAGAGCTGACAGCTATATGATCATCGGGTAAGTATATTCAAAAATTTATTTTACTAAGGAAAATAACATTTTATTATCAAAATAACATTTTCCCTTGTTTCCTTCCCTCACCGGGCTATTTTCCCTGTTGGAGCCTGTGGGGTTAAAGCATTCTGCTTTTCCAACTAGGGTTGTAGCTTAGCAATTAATAATAATAATAATAATAATGGTGGTGGGCACACTCTCTTGTCTGTATTGGTTCATATGTATCTAGTGATAGAATTGTTTTTGTGTTGACAAGCTGACATTAGATAAAGAAGGTAAATGTAGTAAGAATATTGAATTTATTATTATATTCTAAGCTACAACCCTAGTTGGAAAAGTAAGATGCTATAAGGCCAAGGGCTCCAATAGGGAAATATAGTCCACCGAGTAAAGGAAATAGGGAAGTAAATAAACGACCTGAGAAAAAATTAACAAACTATTTGAAAAACAGTAACAACATCAAAACAGATGTCATATATAAACTAATGCAATACTTGTATTTCAGCACCTGAGCCTGGTAAACGTGACTTCGAGGTCTGTAACCGGGGCCCTTCAAGCCGTGGGTCATCAGTTAACGGCGCTGACTGTGAGTTGCCGCGGTATAGAAGTACCTGTCGTCTTCCAAAGTTGCCCAAATCTAAATTACTTAACAATGGAAGGGGAAGATATATCGGCTCCTTACGAGGTTCGTTCTTTGATGAGTTTTATTATATGTAATATTTAAGAAGTTATGTAAATTTCCTTTTTTTGTATATATAATTATTTTTATGTATGTATATTTATATCCTCATGCCTTTAGCTTGCAAAGAGTGGGGTAGAATTTTTTTTAATATATCTGTAGTTAATTCATTAGTATATTTTAAGTAAGATTTAAGATGCCACTTAAATTTCCTTTTTGTACAGATAATTATTTTAGCTGGCTAGTATAGAAAAATTTTCTTATCTGTTGTTAAATTATTATTATTATTATTACTTCTTGCTAAGCTATAACCCAAGTTGGAAAAGCAGGATGTTATAAGCCTCTCGGCCCCAACAGGGAAAATAGCCCAGTGAGGAAAGGAAATAAGGAAAAACTACATTAGAAGTTTAATAACAATAATCACTGTACATTAAAATAAATCTTTCCCATATAAACTATAAAAACGAACATAACAAGAGGATAAAAACTTCAAAATAACAAGAGGAAGAGAAACATGGTTAGCATCAATTATTACACAGGAGAATGAAAAAAAAAATATCTTTAATTTTGCTTTTTTCTTAACCCTTTTACCCCCCCAATGCTATTTGGAACTTTCCAACCCTTAACCCCCAGGCGTTTTTTTTTCAATCACATTTTGCAATATATTTTTTTTCTAAATTGCGCTAACAGCCTTAATTTTCGTCATAGAGGTCAGGTTGGTCTCATTATTTTGGAAAATGCCTGAAGTTTTCATAAAGTTATCAAAAATATGCAAAAGAATGTGAAAAAGTTTTTTGCAAGGATGTACTAGTACGTCAATGGGGGTAAAGGTATGAGTTTTGTGAAACGTACCAGTACGTCTGTTGGGGGTAAAATGGTTAATACTGCATGCTTTTATAAAAATAAAAAAGGGAAAACTTGAATTGTTTAAAGCTCACAAACAAAACAACCGTATAATATTCTGCTCGCTCACTCTCTTTTGCAGGCTGTGGAGATTTTTCGTGAGACAGCCCTAATGAAATTACAGGTAGTGAAGATAAAGTGTCATCTTCCTGCCCCCTACACCGACGTAATACTCGACAATGCAAAAAACCTGTCCCGTCTTGAGATTGCTTGTCTCTGTGAGGTTAGTAGTTATGAAAATGGTATTAATGCTGGTAAAGGAAAGGGATTTTGACAAAGGAAAAATCTATTTCTGGGGAGATACCTGTGACGCCCGGTGAAAAGAGTCCTTCCTTACACTTTTCTGATATAAATACTTCCAAATATACCAGAGAAATTAAAGTATGGAATGCAGAGGTTACTACCCTCGCGCGAACACCCTGTGGGCGTCGTTTATAAAGCAGGGGCATGTGAAAACCACTATTCACAGGCTGTCTCCCATTTAGGTAATTCTTTCATCAAAGGGGAGGGCCGTAACAGAGGCCCTATCTACTTTACCTGAACTATCCTACCGACGCCCGATGCTAGCGCCACCTAGATTAGACTACATCCTTCTGTTGGACTTCGTAAGCGAATAGTCAGTGTCAATATGGCAAATAGATAGTCGTCTTCATTTGTTTTGAAAATTATATTAATATTAGTGCAAAGAAATAAGAGATTTTGAATTATTTTAAGAATAGTCAATGTCAATATGGCAAATAGATAAGTTTTTATCATTTGTTTTGAAAATTATATTGATATTAGTGCAAAGAAATAAGAGTTTTTTAATTATTTTAAGAATAGTCTGTGTCAATATGGCAAATAGATAGTCTTTATCATTTCTTGTTTGGTTTTCTGTCCGGAAATCTAGGTTTGACTGCAATCTGTGGATATGACGTGCAGCTTGGAATATCCTCACTATCATTATCAATGCTCTAATGTCAGGGTCTCCATAACTGGGTCAGACATATACCCGTAAAGAAATAGAGTTTTTGAACTATTTTAATAATAGTCGGTGTCAAGATGTCAAATAGATATTGTCTTTGTTTCTTTCTTCCATCAATACCAATGCTCTAATTTCAGTCAAGTTCTCTCTGTCTTCCTCTGCTATTTCTTTGTTCACCCATGATCAAATACCAATTGGAGCACACACATATTTACCTCGGTTCTCCTTTGCTTTCTTTTTGAGGTTTTACTGGATCAATTAGTCTGCTTACCAGCATATTTTCCCCAGTACAGTAATGCCTGACACACGAAATTGATTCGGGCTGGAGTGGCTTTCGTAAAGTGATTTTTTCGCGTTGTGAGTCACATTTCACTTGCAAATTGCCTAATGTTCCAAACCCTACAAACCACCCCATTAAATCTCATTATAAAGCTACAGTATAACCGCAATGAAATACTGTACAGCCAAATACATTTGAACCATTCAATATACCTAAGCCAAATGTTAATACCTGTAAATTAAATAGTTATAACATCATGTTATAATAAATGGAAAATAATACAATACATACAGTACAATACTGTACTATTATAGTTACCCCTATTATAGACTAGAACTACATTTTCTGTCTGAACCCATTTTCTTCAACTCTGTGATGGGTGACTATTTTATTCTCGGCCTAGCTGGCACGTCTTTCCTTAAAGTGAAACATTTTTCGTAAAGTGAGTCATAAAAATATTCGCATCTCGTTTCCAAGCTTGAAAATTTCGTAAGCAGTGTCTTTCGTGAAGAGAGGTATGACTGTACCACATTTAGGAGAAAGAGATTGCTTACATGTAATGTGTGGCTTTATCCAGTTGTGACCAGATTGGGGAATGATGTTCCTTATCGTACAGTTGAATTGGTGCAACTTAGGAGTCAGACTTGCAGTGAATATTTTTATGTTGAACAGGCTGACATCTCTCTTCATACTAGTTGTTTGATTTGAAATCAAAGTTCCAAAATTGATCATTGTACTTTCGTAAGGATCCTTAGGCATTCAATTAAAACTTTCTTAGTGTCCTGATAAAGTTTAGGCATTCAATTAAAACTTTCTTAGTGCCCTGATAAAGTTTTAATGCTCGAGCATTAGCATTAACCAAGAAAGAGGAGCGGAGGAACTATCATATTTAGTTTTTTCCACCTGAACAATTTAATATGGTTTTTGTTGGCATTGAGAGTACAGATTACTTATCAGCAGTTCCCTTATGTTATTATTTTTGAATTGAAACATTTGTTTATATTATGTTCTATTGACAATCTTTGATTTCAAGTTAATATTTCCCATGGCCAAAGGCATATTGTTATGATATAAGGGGACCTGAACATAGAGAGTAGAGGTCCCCTTTTTGTTTTGTTTCATTGTTGGTGTCGGCTACCCCCCAAAATTGGGGGAAGTGCCTTGGTATATAGATAGATAGATAAGTGATTTAATCCTTTATTTATAGTAAGGTTATCCCCTTTATTGCACCTCTTTTGTTTTCATTGTACTTATATCCGCTGTCGTGTTTCGAGCGTTCATATTGTTGAGTGGACCAGACCCCCCCCCCCCCTTCCAACAAAAAACGGGAAGCCATGATTTCGTCTTCTTTTTGAGTCAAACCTCTACACATATCCTTCTCAAATGCAGTAACCTTAACAAAAAACAAAATTTTAATTGTAAAATATATTTCTAATTACAACAATCTTTATATATCGTAGAGCTATTATCCCATCCCAAAAGCCCTGTGTCTCTCCTATCCCATTTCACTATGCTAACTGCAAAAAAATTAATTATCTTTTCAGGTAATTAAGCCAAAATTATTCAAACAATAGAGAAAACCTACATAGAAAACAATGGCGTAGGCCTAGTTTTACGTATCGAATTCATTCACTTTATCCTAATCGCAAAGTAGACGTATCTATATAGTGTTCGAATGTCTTTAATTCTAACTTCGACTTCGCATAAGTAGTTATCATTGTAAAGGTCTTAAGGTTTTAGGCATTTCATACCGTATACTAATTTGTACTTGACAGACTGGTGATGATAGAGTTACTCAGCTCATGCAGAATAAATGCCTAGAAAAACTGAGGGAGTTTGATGTTGGACGGGCACCAAAATTAACGGTTGCATCTGCAAGGAAGTTGGTGAAAAATTGTCCAAAACTTCGGCAACTACAAGATCTGGGTAAGATACTTCTTAACTTCTTACTTTCTAAGGTTATTTAAAGTAAATCATACACCTTGCATACAACCAATCATTTTATTTGATATTTACAGTCGTACTATTATTAGCTTCATGGTAATTTTTGATGAGAGATCTTCTCTTATTTGCGATCTCATCTGTTTTCAGAATTTTAATTTGTTTGTCCTATTTTGTTATTGTCTTTCCTCGAGATAGCTCATATGTAAAGTTTCCAATATTCATGGGAGAAGTCGTGCTAATTGTATCTTGTAGGTATTAGTTGCATAAATGTCCCTATCATTTGCTGACATGACCTAGACAATTTTGACTGGTGTCCAGTTCAGTATAAAGGAGTGTTTCTAGTCATTTGATACCTGGTTGTGGAGCTCTTGAGATTGTAGCATCTTGCCTTTCCAACTAGGTTTGTAGCTTGACTAGTAATAACATCTCGACTCATTAGTTCAATTGTGAAATTTTATCATGGAATTTTGTAATGATCATTTTGTGTTCACAAAATTCTTTATATCCTTGTAGGTGGCTGGAACATTAAAACCGAAGAATTCAATGCATTTTTAAAAGAAACAGAGGTCGAAAACTACGATGTACAAATTGTTTACAAACCTAGAAGAATCAGGTAAGATTAAAGGGAAAATTACTTTGAGAAATTTTAATTAATATTCTTTTGCCATTTTAGTAATGTTGGTGGCTTAGCATTTTTTGAGTGTCCAAATTTTTCAAGCTTGATCTGAGAATTAGGTTAGTGGCTCATCATGTAGTTAAGAAAATTTTGGCAATCAGAATACAGATTCTTTAAAAATTAAGGCCCTTAAATAATTAAGTAAATTTTAGCATGTACCAACAAAATATTGCTCTTACATAAAACCATTGGCTATAATTATTCTGATTCATTGTTGCTATGTTTTCCAGCATAAAAATGCTCGAGTCTTAGCACTTTGCACTGAAAAAGAATTATAATGTTTGACAATGTTCATGGGTCCCCTGTGGACTATTGATCATTGGTAATAACCTAGCTCATTCTGCTCTGTGAAAAGGATCAGAAGCTGGAAGAATGAGGGATGTGAGAGGACAGATAAAGTGCTTGATATACGTTTTGTCATAAATAGCCTAAATTGTTATAGAGGTAGGAGGCCAAGCAGATTAAGATTCCATATAAGAGTTGGATGATGGTTACTAAGGTCTACTTGAAAATAATAGGTTAGGAACCTAATGTAAATATTCTGGGTTACTGTAAGGCTTGAACACTCAAGAGAGTAAAACAAATGGAGTGTACTTTCAGTTCTTAACCCTTTACTATACAGCACCCTCGTTCAGACTTCTCTTCCATCTAGCATATCATACAACTCACCCTCTTAGCGAAGGCTAAGGCGAGAAGACAGCCATTTTTAACCTAAGATCACAGTCTGAAGCCTGATTTAAAGGTTTGTAACGCATTCCTATCAAAGAACAAAGACTTTCATTACATTCTAGAGGTGGTCTCACTTCCGAATTGAGAACAAGCCCATTCAAATCTTCGTATGAGCATAGTCAGCTGTTCCGAACAGGAAATGTCTAACCCTTTCAGTCTAAAGACTGAACAGGGTCCTTCCTCCCAGAAATAATGTAAAATCTCGGCAATTAAGGGTATGGTGACTCCAAGATTGCTCACTTTACTTGCTAAACTTATGTCAAAGACCTCCTAAGGTATCCAGACATCTGTTTTGCCACTGGTCGTGAAAAAAGCTTCTCTGCGAGAGGAGATGCTGGATAACTTCCAGGCATTTAGATGTAGGGATCCCAGAGCCTGATTGTTAAATCTGGTCATGGAGATGATGTAGTAGGTCGTGTAAAAGGGTCATTAACAGGTTGGTTGACAATTGCCCACTGTTGAGGAGTTTCTTCAACAGGAGGAACGCATGCATATCTAGATGATTCCATAGGTACTGGAAAACATTCTGGAACACTGCTTGTGGGTCCAGAACTGGCAAGCAGAACACCAGATTTTTCCCGTTTAGGGACGTTGCAAACAGGTCTGTTGTTGACGAACCCCAGCCATCAATTTCTCCAGAGGGCTCGGAATCAACTATCAAAGACTTCTTGTTCATTTTGTCTGCCAAAATGTTCTTCTTGAACCTGTCCAGTTCGGAATTTTGATGGCTAGTTGGCAGAGTTGCCATGAAATTGTACCTTCTTTATTTAGGTATGCCGCTATGGTCGTGTTAGCGAGTGGAAATGTTGAAGAGCAAGAAAAGTTTCCTTCAACTCCAGTAGGGTTATGTGGCATTACCGGTCTGACTCGAACCATAGCCCAGAGGCCAGGTTCTATAACAGGTGAGCACCCCACTCCTCCGAGAAGGTTTGAATCCAAGAACCAACAACAGAGCTTCTTTTGCTCCAACCCCACTGGGATAGGCATTCCCCGGGGGAGTCCCTGCCCTGAGACCAGGTCGTCTGTTGTCACTGAAGTGACTGCATGTGAAGGTTACTGGTGGGCACTAAGCATTCTAATAAAGCCAGGTGACCTAACAAACACTGCCACAAGTGTATTTGTGGCAAGGTTTGCACCAAGAACTGATGAGTTACTTCTAGGAGTCTTGCAACCCTTTCCTGCAATGGGAGGACTTTTCCCCCAAAAGGTGTCTATCTGCATACCTAGATATACCAAATTATGTTTTGGGCTCCAAGAACAACTTTTCTAAGTTCACCATGATCCCCAGATTGCAGCAAAACTCAAGAAGCATGGCTCGATATCGAAGAAGGGCCTCCATTGAGGAGACGAAATAAGTGAACATTTGAGGTGCTGTTGACAGACCAAAACACAACACTTGAAAATGGTACAGTATATCTTTCTGTGCAGCATGAATCTTAGGTACTTACTTGATGACTGATGGATTCGGATCTGGAAGTATACGTCTTCCAAATCCAACATGCTCATGAAGATTTTAGGTCTATCAGTCTGTCTAACAGCTGCTTCGGTCTCCATCTTGAACGGTGCTTAAAGGACAAACTTGTTCAAGGCTGAGAGGTCTATAACTGGTCTTCAACTTCCAGATAACTTCCTCAATCCCTCTGCAAAGGACAGAGATCTCGCAGGATGAACCAGGGGAGTTGATGGATGGGATGACGAACCCTTTGCGGTAGATAGAGACCGTCCAAGCTTTGGCCATATGGTGTCACCACTAATGCCACCTAAGCTGCAGGCATCCTCCTATTGGTGGTATAGCAGGAAGAAGATCGCAATCCGTGTCCACCACCTCTCCCCACTCGTCCTTTTTGCCTCTTGCCCTGAAAAGGTAGTTTGAAAAGAACCAATTTCTTAGCAATTTTCAGTTTCAAAAGTTCTTTCAATGTCTCGTGCGTTTGTCTTGCCACGTGAGAAGCTGTAGGTGACGAGGAGGTGCATCAGGATATTACGGCCCAATGAAGAAGGAAGTTCTGACTCGCCTTTCTTCATAGTTGCCTCCACGTCCTTGAGAGGAAACAAGGACGGAACTTAATCAAGGAGTTATGAAGTAGGTGAGCCTCCCTCTTTGGCACCTTTTTCTGGAACGTGTTGTTCGTCAAGAAACTCCATATCTCTTGCACCTGAGGGAACAATATTTTTGAACACCCACCGCTTCTCAGGAGCAGAGAGATCTTCCGTCGTGGTAGGAAGCTAATGGTCCCAGACCAGTGGTCCAGCCATGAGAAAGCCCGAAGAGTCACTTTTCCCACCCTTTCCATGTGTGTGTGTGGGCCTCTGCAGATGAGAATGTCACCGTCAGGGTAGCCATCCTTTGCATGGTCGAACCTTGAGATAAGGCCGACACTGCCTGTTCTAGTGCTAGTGGAGAAGATAAGTTGTCTTGAATGCTATAGTACTTTCTATCTCACAACGGATAAGAAAGTAATTTCGACGATTTGCTCAACCTAAGGGAATCGCGTCTGTTATCTGTTGGCTCTTGGAGCATGGCATAACATTGCACAGATTTCTTCAACCTCAAGAAAGACCCTGAAGTTGAAGAACCTTTCAAGACTTGTCCCTCTTTAAAATTACACACACACACACACACACACACACACTGCAATCTGAAAAGAATAGGGAAAGTTTAAATTTTTAGCCACCCAGCCTTTCTTCGATAACAGCCAAGATCAAAGTGAAGGTATGAGTGAGCGGAGGAAGGATGCTTCTCCCTGTTACCACAGGTAACAACCTCGTTAAAAGTTTTCAAGCTGTATGCCAGCTTGTGCCAATTTCTTCATTGATGCAAAGAGCGTAATGTTTGTATTCTGTGTAGGAACAAGTAAACAGCTGGGAAAATAGCCAGTATCTACCTATACATTAACTAAGTAATGGTAATGTATAAATTATCCATGCCATTTCATGGTACACTATTACATATCCGAATATAAATATACTGTACAATGTTCGTGTAGCACACGTTATACCACCATTTTACTTAGATTGTTTTGTATATTTTTGCCTGAATTTTCATAAACAGTTCAAGGGTATGCTAACACCAAACCATCACCTAAAAACCTACGGCTAAGTCGAGGCTAAGTCATATAAAAGTCAAAGCACAAGAGTAATAAATAAAATGATAGAAATATTCTATAATCATCAATTCCTATGCTGTCTGAAGCACATAATTGTAATGGCAACCTAAAACCCAATGTTTTTTAGTATCAAGTGTTTTTCAATGGTTGGTCAATTTACTGTGGAAGATTGATTCCATTTCAATTATTATCTTTAGGGAAACAAGATTATTATAAACGCTATGCGTAAAATACTATGATCCCAGTAGCTGTTTGATTACGTCATCTTTAAAGCTCTGTGTTCAAATTTAGAGATAGGTGATGTGTTTGATACTAGAGCTATTTTATTTAACATTGTTTCATGCAAAGGTCATCACATTTTATATACACGACGAACAAGAGCAGAGTAACGTACAATGTAACCACATTTTTTATGATTAAAAGAACATTAAATAAGACCCAAACTAAATCTGTAAGTGATTTGAGTTTATAGTATTCTCTCCATTATTAAAAAAAATTTTCTAATTTTTTTTTTTCTTTTCACAGAAATGACAGTCACAGTGATGACGATCTCATGGACGATTCTGACGAAGAATACGGAGTTTGGGGACCAATGAGAAATCTTTTTCCACATGTCATACTCTAGATTTTATTTATTCATGTATGAGTTGAAATATATATTGTAAGGATTATTTAATCTACATTCTTTTGGTAGCCTTTCAAAATATTCGTCATATAACCTGACCAAACTTTTAAAAAAAAATTGATCATACGCGCGCACTACATGAACTTAACATTACCAATTTTTTTGTGCCACTCAGCAATAAATAACAAACCTCTATTGGGTATTGAAATTATTTTTTATACTCTACTCACACTCTTGAAAACCATCTATCAAGACTTTATACAAGTAAGAAGGCCAGAGGCAAAACTTAATACAACTGGCAGGTGGCATAGTACTAAATGTTTAGCAAAGAGATATGTTGCTTAAGAGGATTAAAAAGTGTCTGCTATGCATTGAAATCTGCTGTCCTATTTGTCTCTGGAATCAAGGGAAAACCATCACACAATTGGTGTGCCACCTATTTACACGAGCCTTTTAAGAAGTGTTCTAAATGCTAACATTGAAACAAAAAACCTCAAATCATCATAATCTCCTCATTGACATGTCTAACTTGAATGCTTCCCTACATTATTTGCTGGCGATTCTTGTAAATTAAGAAAATTTTAAATAACCCAACCAACAATCCATATTATTTTGCAAATAAACCTTGGAAGGTCCTCAAAACATTATGACAGAAATCAACCCTGATAGTGAAGTTACGTGGTGAAGAGGTACACTTCCTAGTAGTAATTCCAGTAAAGCATTAGCACCAGTAAAACTTGTTCATTTAAGTTGGCAGCAAATGACTGAGACCCTCCTTTATTACAACAGATTTAGATAAGTTCTAAAATAAAAGGCAGGGGAAAAGTACGATGAATAATTAAGTACAATTTATAAATAAATTCAGGGGGAAATTATAAATAAACCAATTACTGTCCGTACTAGAAATGTCCCTGACTCAGTCCAGACCAACTGATACAGTAATGTCTGCAACCTCACTGTCAAGTGTTAAGAACAGGAACAGGAAGACTGCAAGTCTACCTGCAACCATCCACAGCCATTCCCTAGTACTCTGGTCCTACCTTGGTTGGCCCCATAGAGGGTAGTGAACTTAATTTTCAGCCTTGAATATACCTCTGTTCATTACTTCTATCTTGCTGTCCAAGCTGTAAACTTTTAGTTCATGCTGCCACTGCTGAATTTTTTCATTAGTTACACAGATGTGCTGAATGGCTTCTAAGACCTTAGTCTTTTACCTTGTGGCTCAAATTCCCATATAAATTTTAGCTCGGTTGGAGACTTGTGAGCTTCGGTGGTGATCATAAGTATAAATGGTTGGTTTCTGGGGTGTTGTCCTGTGGCTTGCTTTTTCCATCTTTATTAGGAGCTCTAGCTCAACATTCCATGCCACTTGCACTCATCTAAACCTGTTGGCCTTTATACATTGAGGGTACACACAGGGATATCAAAATAAAGCAGACAGTTTGATTACCGTACCAAGAAATTATTATATAATTGGAGAGCCTTCCAAGAAATGGTCCTCTGAAATTGATCACACAAAAGCTAAAAATCTACACGTCACATATCTAGGTAAAGATGCCATTACTATCTCATCCTCTAGACCTCAACTGTGCAACAGATCTTGAAGCTATTCTGGTCTTGTAGTTTCTATCAAGCAATTAGAATGTAATGGATGTTGCAAAGGCATCTTGAAAGAAAATACGAACAGATAAGGCCCAACAGATTAATGTAGTTCATGACAAGAAATACATTGTGCATGGAATCGGAAGTCATATCACTAAATGCCTCTAAATCGTTCATCCTGTAGATATAAAAGTACTTTATTATGGTTTATGGATAGAATAGTTACGTCTTACAGCTATAGGAAGTTATTAAGTATACAAGTACAAAAGAAAGACATTTATTAATGAAAATGTAAGTCATACGAATCGCCATGAAAGTGATTCACTTAAAATAACATAAATATTCTAATTACAGTAAAAAGAAACTTTCAAATTTCTATACATGTTACTCAAGATTCACAATTGACTCTGCCCTTCTTTCATTTGTACTTTATTCAAATAAAGTGAAACAAAATACAATAGATGTTACCCATGAAAATAGAAAAGCTCAAAACTCCTTTTATGATTTCCATAAAGCTATTAGAAAAATTACCTATAAAGTTAAACAAATTGTTTGAAAAATTCATGAAAAAAGGGTTAATTTCACCACCCCTTGAGTTGTATAATGCTAAATATTAGCATTGAGATAACTTGCCATTATTTGCATTTAAGCATACAAACTATCTTTACTCACATATGAACTCGACAAGAGCAGTTTAATTTCGAAAATAATTTCCTAGACCATTATTGCCTTATTTGGGGGGGCCCAGCCATCATGGGGGGACGCATGCCTCCAGGACCCATCATCATAGGGCCCATTGGTCCGCCCATCGGTGGCCGCATACCTGTTGATGAAAAAAATCATGAAGCACAAATGCTATAGGGTAATTTTAAAGGTGACCACATAACTGTAGATAATAAAACTAATAATACAGTAAACAACATACGATTGCAGTCCAAAATTTTTATCTAATTAAGAACCACATACAATTTGTCTAAAATTTGTTTCCTCGTTCATTAGTTAAAAAGTGTAGAGAAACCTACAGCCAGCTTCCCTTGCTTGAGGGTATACTCAGGTAAACTACAGTATTCTATCCGTTCCACTCTGGGCTATTTTGCCTGTTGGAGCCCTTAGGCATAGCACCCTGCTTTTCCATCTAGGGATGTAGCTTAACTAGTAGTAGTAGTAGTAGTACAAATACCAAGGCCCTTCCCCCAATTTTGGAGGGTAGCCAACATCAAACAAATGAAAAAAGGGGACCTTTCCTCTCTTATGTTCCTCCCAGCTTGACAAAGGACTCAACCGGGGGCATAATAACAATTAGAATAGCGCCAACGTATCCCTGCGTGTCGTAAGAGGCGACTAAAAGGGCTGGGAACCCCTTCTGTATTATATACTCCGGTGAGACATCGAATAATAATGATAATAATAATAACTGTTCCTGGAAATGGATCAGCATTTGTCGGTGAGAGGCCTTCCTTTGGCCAACCTTCAGCTTCTTTTGCTGTACAGATATGTTATTATTATTATTACTAGCCAAGCTACAACCCTAGTTGGAAAAGCAAAATGCTTTAAGCCCAAGGGCTCCAACAGGGAAAAATAGCCTAGTGAGGAAAGGAAATAAGGAAATAAATAAATGAGAATAAATTAACAATAAATCATTCTAAAAACAGTAATAACGTCAAAACAGATATGTCCTATATAAACTATTAACGTCAAAAACAGATATGTCATATATAAACTATAAAAAGACTCATGTTAGCCTGGTCAACATGAAAACATTTGCTCAAACTTTGAACTTTTGAAGTTCTACTGATTCAACTACCCGATTAGGAAGGTCATTCCACAACTTGGTAACATCTGGAACAAAACTTCTAGAATACTGTGTAGTATTGAGCCTCATGCTGGAGAAGGCCTGGCTATTAGAATTAACTGCCTGCCTAGTATCACTAACAGGATAGAATTGTCCAGGGAGATCTGAATGTAAAGGATGGTCAGAGTTATGAAAAATCTTGTGCAACATGCATAATGAACTAATTGAACGACGGTGCCAAAGATTAATATCTAGATCAGGAATAAGAAATTTAATAGACTAATTGTTTGTGGAAACATAAAAGTTCTGAAAAACTTTCCATCAGTGAATTTTGACGGTTAATCTATTAATTCAAATAACACACCTAAATTCTGAACACAGAGTGGAAATAAATTACTGTACAGTACCCAGAATTTCAGGTATCTAGATTTACAAATTATTCATTATTAACTAAAAAGGACAACACTGTAACGTTTTTTTTTTAATTACACATTCAACAGACATTTAAGTCGATGTATTTGTTGCCCCTTTCCATACATTTTTGCGAAATTACCTTTGGATTAGATCAATGAATACACGAAGCACATGAACTAACCCTCAAACTTACAGATAAATCCTTTATATCATTTGAAAAATCTTTATTTCAATACTTGTCCAAAATTCACTTGCAATATGTTTTCAAGCAATAGCTTTGAAACAATATCACAAATTTTAGGCAATTTGTATTTATCCTAACAGTACTTACCTCGAACTACTTTCTTAGAAATATTAACTTCTGGGTTCTAAAATAACCCACCGTTAAAAGCATCTGTTTATCGTCCCATTTTCAAAATGTTTTTGAGTCCACTACATTTGGGGTGTATCACTGAATATCAGGCAAGTTTTGAAATAATTTTTAAAATTTAAATAAATCTTACCAAATATTCATTTGCTGACTACTTCATTTAATTGAATGGAAGAATAGTGATAACAGAGGGTTGTGAAAACACACCTCGCTCGAAATCATGGAAATTCTAAGAAAAAAATCCTTGAATGCACCTTGTTATTGATTCTGTTACATTTTGTTTCCAATATTGAGGTGATAAACCATTCTTTGTTTTTATTTTCATGCAATTATCCAAGAATATAGAGCAATCTTTGGCTGTGCACTTCCAGCAAGCAGAGATCAAATATGATATTTTAATTATAAAATAAATTTTTGAATATACTTACCCGGTGAATATATATAGCTGCAACTCTGTTGCTCGACAGACACATACAGTAAAAACTCGCCAGCGATCGCTATACAGGTTGCGGGTGTGCCCACCAGCGCCAACTGTCGGCCAGATACCACTCTCGATGTAAACAAAGACTCAATTTCTTCTCATCCCACTGTGTCTCTATTGGGGAGGAAGGGAGGGTCGTTTAATTTATATATTCACCGGGTAAGTATATTCAAAAATTTATTTTATAATTAAAATATCATTTTTAAATATTTAACTTAGCCGGTGAATATATAATAGCTGATTCACACCCAAGGAGGTGGGTAGAGACCAGAGTTAAATATGTTTACATCGTATAAGCTAAGAGTTTTTATTTCATTTTGACAGTTATCAATATAACAAAACCAAAATAAATAGGTACCTGGTAAGGAAGTCGACTTAGACGATTACTCTGCCTTGTAAGTACGTCTTCCTTACGGAGCCCAGCGATCCTCTTAGGATGCTGACAGACCCCTAGGAGCTGAAGTATCAAGGGCTGCAACCCATACAACAGGACCTCATCAAACCCCTAATCTGGGCGCTCTCAAGAAATGACTTTGACCACCCGCCAAATCAACCAGGATGCGAAAGGCTTCTTAGCCTTCCGGACAACCCATAAAAACAACATTAAAACATTTCAAGAGACAGATTAAAAGGATATGGAATTAGGGAATTGTAGTGGTTGAGCCCTCACCCACTACTGCACTCGCTGCTACGAATGGTCCCAGTGTGTAGCAGTTCTCGTAAAGAGACTGGACATCTTTCAAGTAAAATGACGCGAACACTGACTTGCTTCTCCAATAGGTTGCGTCCATGATACTTTGCAGAGATCTATTTTGCTTAAAGGCCACGGAAGTTGCTACAGCTCTAACCTCGTGCGTCTTAACCTTAAGCAAAGATCGGTCTTCCTCACTTAAGTGTGAATGAGCTTCTCGTATTAACAATCTGATAAAATATGACAAAGCATTCTTTGACATAGGCAAGGATGGTTTCTTAACCGAACACCATAACGCTTCAGATTGGCCTCATAAAGGTTTAGTACGAGCTAAGTAGAACTTAAGAGCTCTAACAGGGCATAAGACTCTTTCTAGTTCATTGCCTACGATCTCCGATAAGCTAGGAATATCGAAAGATTTAGGCCAAGGACGAGAAGGTAGCTCATTTTTGGCTAGGAAACCAAGTTGCAGAGAACAAGTAGCTTTTTCTGACGAAAACCCGATGTTCTTGCTGAAGGCATGAATCTCACTGACTCTTTTAGCCGAGGCTAAGCATACCAGGAAAAGAGTCTTAAGAGTGAGATCTTTCAGGGAGGCTGACTGTAAAGGCTCAAACCTGTCTGACATGAGGAATCTTAGGACCACGTCTAAATTCCACCCAGGAGTAGCCAAACGACGCTCCTTAGTGGTCTCGAAAGACTTAAGGAGGTCTTGCAGATCTTTATTGTTGGAAAGATCTAAGCCTCTATGCCGGAAGACCGAGGCCAACATGCTTCTGTAGCCCTTGATAGTGGGAGCTGAAAGGGATCGTCCTTTTCTCAGGTATAAGAGAAAATCAGCTATTTGGGCTACAGAGGTACTGGTCGAGGATACGGAAACTGACTTGCACCAGTCTCGGAAGACTTCCCACTTCGATTGGTAGACTCTAATGGTAGACGCTCTCCTTGCTCTAGCAATCGCACTGGCTGCCTCCTTCGAAAAGCCTCTAGCTCTCGAGAGTCTTTCGATAGTCTGAAGGCAGTCAGACGAAGAGCATGGAGGCTTTGGTGTACCTTCTTTACGTGTGGCTGACGTAGAAGGCCTACTCTTAGAGGAAGACTTCTGGGAACGTCTACTAACCATCGAAGTACCTCGGTGAACCATTCTCTCGCGGGCCAGAGGGGAGCAACTAACGTCAACCTTGTCCCTTCGTGAGAGGCGAATTTCTGCAGTACCTTGTTGACAATCTTGAATGGTGGGAATGCGTAAAGATCCAGATGTGACCAATCTAGGAGGAAGGCATCTATATGTATTGCTGGTGGGTCCGGGACTGGAGAGCAATAGATTGGAAGCCTCTTGGTCAGCGAGGTTGCAAAGAGATCTATGGTGGGTTGACCCCAAGTCGCCCAAAGTCTCTTGCACACATCCTTGTGGAGGGTCCATTCGGTTGGAATTACTTGACCTTTCCGACTGAGACAATCTGCTAGGACGTTCAAGTCGCCCTGGAACCTCGTTACTAGGGAGATGCCTCGATCTTTTGACCAGATGAGCAGGTCCCTTGCGATCTCGTACAACGTCAGTGAGTGGGTACCTCCCTGTTTGGAAATGTACGCCAAGGCCGTGGTGTTGTCCGAGTTTACTTCCACCACTTTGCCTCGAAGGAGATTCTCGAAGCTTATCAAGGCCAGATGAACCGCCAAAAGCTCCTTGCTGTTGATATGCATGCTCCTCTGACTCGAGTTCCACAGACCTGAGCATTCCCGACCGTCCAGCGTCGCGCCCCAGCCCAAGTCCGATAAGAGAACGTGGTTGGGTATCTGAACTGCCAGGGGAAGACCCTCTCGTAGGCTGATATTGTCCTTCCACCAAGTCAGACAAGACTTTATCTTTTCGGAAATCGGGATCGAGACCGCGTCTAGCGTTCCTTTTTCCAGTGAAAAGCCAGATGGAATTGAAGAGGACGGAGGTGTAGCCTTCCTAGCGAGACAAATTGCTCCAGGGATGACAGCGTCCCTACCAGACTCATCCACAGTCTGACTGAGCAGCGTTCTTTCTTCAGCATCTTCTGGATGGAGAGCAGGGCTTGATCTATTCTGGGGGCCGACGGAAAAGCCCGAAAAACTTGACTGTGAATCTCCATCCCTAAATACAGAATAGTTTGGGATGGGACCAGCTGTGACTTTTCCAAATTGACTAGGAGTCCCAATTCCTTGGTCAGATCTAGAGTCCAATTGAGATCCTTCAGACAGCGACGACTGGAAGAGGCTCTGAGAAGCCAGTCGTCCAAATAAAGGGAGGCTCGGATGTCCGATAAGTGGAGGAATTTCGCCACATTCCTCATAAGCCTCGTAAACACGAGAGGAGCTGTGCTTAGGCCAAAGCACAGGGCCCGAAACTGGTACACCACATCTTCGAAGACGAATCTCAGAAAGAGTTGGGAGTCTGAGTGAATGGGGATGTGGAAGTAGGCATCCCTTAGGTCTAGAGAGACCATCCAGTCTTCCTTTCTGACCGCTGCTAGGACTGACTTTGTGGTCTCCATGGTAAACTTCGTCTTTGTGACAAAGACATTCAGAGCACTGACGTCTAGCACCGGTCTCCAACCTCCTGTCTTCTTTGATACTAGGAAGAGACGGTTGTAAAACCCCGGTGATTGAAGGTCCGAGACTTTGACCACCGCTCCCTTCTCTAGCAAAAGAGACACCTCCAGTTTCAGGGCTTGTCTCTTTTCTTCCTCTCTGTACCTGGGAGAGAGATCGATGGGGGACGTCGCTAGAGGGGGTTTGCGTACAAAAGGGATTTTGTACCCCTCTCTGAGCAACCTCACAGATTGTTGATCTGCGCCTCTCTTCTCCCAGGCTTGCCAGAAGTTCTTGAGTCTGGCACCTACTGCTGTCTGAAGTTGCGGGCAGTCAGACTCTGCCCTTAGAGGACTTGGATCCTTTTCTCTTCCCTCTCTTCCCTTCGGCACGAGCACCTCCCCTGCTGGAGGCTCTGCCACGAAAGGGCGGGATAAACCGAGACGCTAGAGTGTCCATCCTAGGTCTAGCAGATAATTCCGGCAAAGGGGGAGCTTTGCAAGCCGAGGACGCAACTAGATCGTGGGTGTCCTTCAGCACTAAAGACAAGGCAATTTCCTTAACTAAGACTTCAGGAAACACGCACTTGGACAAGGGCGCAAAGAGTAGCTCAGATCTTTGGCATGGCGTCACTCCAACAGACAGGAAAGAACATAGAGACTCTCGTTTCTTCAGGACTCCGGACGTGAATGAAGCGGCAAGTTCGTTGGACCCATCACGGACGGCCTTGTCCATGCAGGACATAATGAGTAAGGAAACATCTTTATCAGCAGAAGAGATTTTCCTACTCAGGGCACCTAAACACCAGTCTAGGAAGTTAAAGACTTCGAACGCCCTAAATATACCTTTAAGAAGGTGGTCCAGGTCCGAGGGTGACCAACAAATCTTCGAGCGTCTCATGGCAAGGCGGCGGGGAGAGTCTACAAGACTTGAGAAGTCGCCCTGGGCAGAGGCAGGAACTTCCAAGCCGAGAACTTCTCCCGTGGCATACCAGACGCTCGATCTAGACGAGAGTTTAGATGGGGGGAAGGCAAATGCTGTCTTCCCTAAACTCCTCTTGGTATTCAACCAATCGCCTAGCAGCCGTAAAGCTCTCTTGGATGAGCGAGAGAGAACGAGTTTAGTAAAGGCAGGCATGGTAGTAGGAACGCCTAAGACAAACTCTGACGGCGGCGAACGAGGAGCCACAGAAATAAAGTGGTCAGGGAACAACTCCTTAAACACAGCCATGACTTTTCTAAAGTCCAAGGATGGTTGAACTGCTTTAGGCTCATCAAGTTCTGAAGGTTGATCCTCAGGATGTGGTTCAGCAACGTCCTCATCTGACAGTTCCTCATCCGATAACTGATGAGAAAACGGCAAAGGTGTGGGCAACGTTTGACTCGCCGAGTCCGGTCGCACTGGTGCATACGTGACGGAGCCGGACGCAACGTCATGGAACTGCTGAACAGTCTGGGAACTGTCAACAACCACAGGTGCGCGAGGACGCACAGCGTCCACCCGAGACCATCTGGGTTGTGCAGTCAACACCATACCGGGTTGCGGAGGTTGACGCACCGCGTCAAAACAAGTCACCTCTGATGGTTGATGAACGTCCTGAACGTCACCAACCACATCCGTGCGTTGCCTAACGTCAACGTGCGGCTGGAAATCCACACTGGGTCGCATCGGTGGAGGTACTACCCCAACTGGTTGACGCGAGAAAGCTACCTCAACGTCAACAGGATGCACAACAGACCGCTTGGATGGTTGTTGGCCAGAAGGTTCAGCGGCAACCTTCTCCGCATTGTAGTCCTCCATCAAGGACGCAAGCTTGGACTGCATGTCTTGCAGTAACACCCATTTAGGGTCTACGGAAGCAGGTGCGGTAACAGACGGGGTGAGCGACTGAGACGGCACAACTTTGCCTCTCTTAGGCGGCGAGCAGTCATCAGATGACGGCAACGGGTCCGAACTGTCCCAGTGGCTACAACCGGGACGTTGGACTTGTCCTGAAGGGACCGACTGACGCTTTAAAGGTCTGGAGACCTTGGTCCAAGGTTTCTTACGAGAAACACCTTCGGACGACGAGGTAAAAATGGGCTCTCTCGTCTTACGTTGGTAGGGGCGATCTTGGAGAGATACGCCTGATACCATAGAGGGAACGTCTGTTCGCTGATCAAGGCCTCTCGAACCCATGAGTCGTACGACATTGCTTCTCCCCTGGGCTTGGGAGCTTGCAAGAGGTCCCGGACTAGGAGGACGACAGGCACGAACAGACGAACCCTCGAGCGCAACACTGTTCACAACACTTTGCGTAACACTAGGCACTTTGAAACTATCCTTCGTGGCACTTTGGCACTTGAGTTCCTTAACGTCCGCCATGAGTTGATTTCGGTCACTTGCTAAAGACTCAACTCTCTCCCCCAAGGCATGAATAGCACGCATCATGTCTGCCATCGACGGTTCCTGAGTGCTAGGAGGGGGGTTAGGAACAACCACTACAGGGGAAGGATTAGGTTCAGGGGCATGTGGAGAGGAAAAATCTACCGACCTAGAAGAACTTCTCCTTACCCTATCTCTCTCTAGTCTGCGTGTATATTTCTCAAATTCGATAAAATCGAATTCCGAAAGGCCCACGCATTCCTCACACCGATCTTCCAATTGACAGGTTTTACCCCGACAATTGGAACAAACAGTGTGAGGGTCGAGAGAAGCCTTCGGAAGACGCCTATGACAGTCCCTAGCATTACATTTTCTGAACTTGGGAACTTGTGAAGGGTCAGCCATTTTGAATTAGTCAAGGGAAAATTCCAAAAAACGATCTAAGTCATCAACAATTAATCCGATCCAAAAAAAGAGTTCAAGGATTTATTTGAAGAAAAACACCTGTACAGTACTGCGAAAGCTCAAACCAAATTAAAGTACTTCACCAAATATGATGGGAAAAACTCCAGGTTCAACAGCGAGTAAAGTACGTCTTGTCGACACGTCGACAGAGAAGAAATTGAGTCTTTGTTTACATCGAGAGTGGTATCTGGCCGACAGTTGGTGCTGGTGGGCACACCCGCAACCTGTATAGCGATCGCTGGCGAGTTTTTACTGTATGTGTCTGTCGAGCAACAGAGTTGCAGCTATTATATATTCACCGGCTAAGTTAAATATTTAAAAATATGATTTTTCAAGCAGTTAAGACTTAAATCACACAATTCTCTGATCGGTCTAGTAAAAGTAATTTAGGTATGCGAACGTATTCAGAAGTAGCTGTCTGCGGAAGAAATTTTGATAGCAAACTGAAGTTAGCTATCATGATTTCACTAAAAATTCACCAATGAAAAACTACCTGAGCCAACTACTGATGTGCACTTTGCCTTAAGAAGCTCCACCAACCACTACGTCGCAACCATAATCACAATAACTACAGATCTTTATGTGAATATATCTTTAACCCAACTATTTTATTTCACAACTCTGGGAACGGAAAACTTATCAATCACGGAAAGAAAATACACTGAAGGATACAATTTAGTATTGGTAATCGATTGTAAGTTAGAAGTGTGATGTCATTCCTATTTTAATAGTTGACCAGTTATTAGGGAAGATGCCAAGCTGCATGACATCTGGTATAGCACCTACTTTCATCCACTGCTGAAACACTGCTTTTATTATGTTAGCATCAAGTATCATATCCTGCCAATGTTAAAATAAACCATACACTATAAATATATTACCTAATTGCCCGATGTTTTAATTAATTTCTATCACCATTAGTGAGCTATGGAAATTTCTCATAACTCGCTAGACTTCCAACTCCCTGAGGAGATCTTTTCACTTCTGAGAAGTCTGTCAGATTATAACTGAAGCAAGGTGCTCTAGCCTTCGTGAAAGAAGTTTCTGACAACTGGCATAACAGTAATTCTTGTGATAGCCTACTTGCTCCTGCTTTTACATTAATATTAGAAAAACACACCCTAAGCTTTTTGTGGGAGGAATTAAGTCTACAATCTTTCGTTCTCCTTAACCTTATACCAGCATAATTTTATTAGGAAAACATATTCAGAAGTACTTTTACACCTGGTAGGAGAGAATGATATAAGATATGCAACCCCTTAAAATCCCTGCATGTAAAGACTATCATCTTGATCTACAGTACTGTATACAGATAAATCTGAACCTTATTAACCTAACCATTACATACATAAAAACCTCCTATCTTGAACTGTTTTAAACACCATCTGGAATTATGTTTTAAGCCCTAACTCACTTGTTTATTAAACACCATCTGGAACTGTGTTTCAAGTCCTTACTCACTAGTTACTAAACACCATCTGGAACTGTGTTTTAAGCACTTGCTCTCTAGTTTGAACACCAAAGTCCTTAATTTAGTCAGAGACTCGTGCCACTAACCAATTACCCTCTAACAATTCAACGGTTGTTTCACTTCTGTTCATTACCAATATTCACTTTCCTTAAACACTAACTATTGTAGCACCAACCCAACTTATTCTAACCACATTTTCCAAACAATTTGGAACATACCTACCTCAAACCTAGACAAAGACACACTATTAAATTCCTTCAAATTCTACTACCATATTAGCCATTTTCAAACATCAAATTAAGTCTGAGCTGAAGAGGCCAGTCTTCATAGTGTGGATAAAACAGATTATATATAGTTCTTGGCATTAACTTGCCTGGAGTGTGTTCGCCCCGTGACCCCACCTATCGGTTCTATGAGCATCAGAGAGAGAGAGAGAGAGAGAGTGAGACAGAAAATCTTAAAAGATTTATTGTTAGAGGTCTGGAAGCCGGCGGCTTTGATTAAAACATGATGACTAAAAGGTAAGGTTCATTGATGTGATGTGATTATTTCAATTATATTTCATTCAGTTATTGAGTAGCATTTTCATGACTTTTTATGCATTTTCTTTTCTTTAGAAGATGGTAGCCTTTCCACGACTTATTGATGCATTTTCCTTTCCATGAACTTTCAGCATTTTCCTTTTCTAGAAGAAAGTAACAATTTTATGACCCTTATCGAGGCATTTTTCTTTCTCTTCAAGAAAGTATACATAGTATGTGGCCTGAGTTATACCCCTTCTCCATGTTTTGGAGCCATTCTAATAGTCTTGTCCTGCTACTTACATATCTACTACCTTTCAGGCTAGCCAATATTACTATTATTACCAGCTATGCTACAACCCTAATTGGAAAAGCAGGATCTTTAAGCCCAAGGGCTCCAACAGAAATAGCCTGGTGAGGGAATGATATAAGTTTTGTCAGCCTGCAGTTCTCATCACATACCCAAATCTTAGTCTCCTGAAACAAAATATAAAATTCTTACCTGACCTCATACCCTGGGGCATTCCAGGCCCAGAAAAACATCAAATTCTCACCTGGCCTTATACCCTGGGGCATTCCAGGCCCAGAAAAACATCAAATTCTCACCTGGCCTTATACCCTGGGGCATTCCAGGCCCAGCAAAACATCAAATTCTCACCTAGCCTCATACCCAGGGCCATTCCAGGCCAAACAAAACATAAAATTCTTACCTGGCCTTATACCCTGGGGCATTCCAGGCCCAGCAAAACATCAAATTCTCACCTGGCCTCAAACCCAGGGGCATTCCAGGCCAAACAAAACATCAAATTCTTACCTGGCATCATACCCAGGGCCATTCCAGGCCCAGCAAAACATCAAATTCTTACCTGGAATCATACCCTGGGGCATTCCAGGCCCAGCAAAACATCAAATTCTCACCTGACCTCATACCCTGGGCCATTCCAGGCCCAGCAAAACATCAAATTCTTACCTGGCATCATACCCGGGGGCATTCCAGGACCTGGAGGTCCCATCATTGGGGGACCCATCATCGGACCTCTTGGGCCCATTGGAGGCATCCCCATATTTGCACCGGCCATTCCTGGTGGACCCATGTTGCCCATCCCTGGTCCTCTAGGTGGACCTCCTGGTCCAGGCATGTTAGGTGGTCCTCCAGGCCCAACTGGACCGCCTGGACCATTTGGACCACCCGGGCCACCAGGTCCTCCTCCTGGAATCCAAGAAAAAATATTTTTCTTAACATGAGGGAAAAGAACTTGATTTTAGAGTAAGAAATTCTAATGATTCTTGGCATAACAACTCTAAAATGTCTCATTTTAGAATAAGGAAAAGTAACTAAAATGACTCATTTTAGAATAAGTAAAATAATAATGATCCTTAGCCAAGGAACTCTAAAATGTCTCATTTTAGAATAAGAAAAACTAATGATACTTACCAAAGGAACTCTAAAATATCTCGTTTTAGACTAAGGAAAACTAATGATTCCTGGCAAAGGAACTCTAAAATGTCTCATTTTAGAATAAGAAAAATATAATGATCCACAGCAAAGGAACTCTAAAATGTCTCCTTTTAGAATAAGAAAAACTAATGATCCTTACCAAAGGAACTCTAAAATATCTCCTTTTAGAATAAGGAAAACTATTGATTCCTGGCAAAGAAACTCTTAAAATATACCAATAATAATTCAACGAAAAAACGACATACTGTAAAGTACTTCAGAACGTCATGATGTAAATACGTACCCTGCATATTTGCTGGTGGAGGAATCGCCGCCCCTTTGGGAATCTTGCCAGCCTTGAATGCAGCAGCTGCAGAATAAAATAAGAAAGTTTTAATATACAAAATGTTACAGCTTCGCATATAATTTTGATACATAATCCTATCGTACTGTAAAAAATATCTATTTAGTACATAACCGTAAGGGATTACATTATGTACGTTAATTTGCAAAATACAAAACCTTTTCAGCAGAAAGGATCTACTGTATTTAGTACATAACCATAAGGGATAACATTATCTATGCTAATTTGCAAAATACAAAACCTTTTCAGCAGAAAGGATCTACTGTATTTAGTACATAACCATAAGGGATAACATTATCTATGCTAATTTGCAAAATACAAAACCTTTTCAGCAGAAAGGATCTACTGTATTTAGTACATAACCATAAGGGATAACATTATGTATGTTAATTTGCAAAATACAAAACCTTTTCAGCAGAAAGGAACTATACTATTACTGGTTTTAAAAAGGGATTTTGACGAAGGAAAAATCTATTTCTGGGGAGAGACCTGTGGCGCCCGGTGAAAATAGTCCTTCTTATATATCTTTTCTGATAAAACCTTCCAATTATACCAGAGAAAGATAAAAGCATGGAATGCTGAGGTTACAACCCTCGCGCGAGCACCTTTTGGGTGTCGTGTATAAAGCAAAGGCGCGTGAAATCCACTATTCACAGGTTGTCTTCCATTTAGTTAATTCCTTCGTCAAAGGGATGGGCCGATACAAAGGCCAAGTTCAATCACTAAAATGCATTCATCATCTCTCTATACCCTTTCAAGTAAATGTTACAACAATGATTAACAGAATCTTATACTCTAATACAGTACTAAACAGTGTCCTCTTACTTGTGGCATCAATAAGATTCTGTGCCTGCTCCTCCATCCATTTCTGATAGTAGATCTTTACATTCTCTTTATGTTTTCTTCCTTGACAGTGTGTCTTTCGGACTGACGGCTGTAAAAAAAATGGAAGAACTATTTTGAGGAGAAAGAACAAGAGCATTGGGTTTTCAAATAAAGGGAATACTGTAATGTTGGTCAACTATTTTTTTATATCAGATCTTTATGTTCTTTTAATTTTTTCTCCCTTGACAGTGTGTCTTTCGGATTGACGGCTGTAAAAATAAATGCAAAAAATATTTAGGGGAGAAAGAACAAGAGCATTGGGTTTTCAAATAAAGGACCTAATATTGGTCAACTATTTTTTTTATAACAGATCTTTATGTTCTTTTCCGTTTTTCTCCCTTGACATGTGTGTCTTTCGGATTGACGGCTGTTAAAAGAAATGCAAAAAATATTTGGAAGAGAAAGAACAAGAGCACTGGGTTTTCAAATAACGGAACTAATATTCGTCAATTTCTTTTTTTATATTAGATCTTTATGTTCTATTAATTTTTTCCCCCTTGACAGTGTGTCTTTTGGACTGATGGCGGTAAAAAAAAATGCAAAAAATATTTAGGGGAGAAAGAACAAGAGCACTGGGTTTTCAAATAATGGAACTAATATTCATCAACTATGTGTTCAAAGGCATCCCAAAGAAAAGCCATAAGAAAATTAAACAAATCGACTAAAAAACCAATAAGGTGATCGATATAAAGTAGGCTAAAGTAGCCCTACAGTTCTGAACGATTAATATCACGTGTGCCAAGGGAAAGCCATTCCTTTTTGTAATTTATAAAACAGGAACATAGACTAAATTTACTAGATTGAAAGTTAAGACACATTTGATAAATGAACTTATGAAATTGATCTCTCTGAAGACGGAGCATAAAATAAGCAAACTAGAAGGGCACTTGGTAGAGTGTAGACCTCCGCCGCAGCAGCTTATTTCTCAAACTTTTGCTCAACCTTGACCTTAATATGCATTAATAGGCGTGGATTTTCATACACTCAAATATGAACCAAGTTTGAAGTCTCTGTGACAATGATGCCCAAACTTATGGCTGATTACGTGATTTGGACATTTTGCTTGACCGTGACCCTGACCTTTGACCCTCCAAAACTTGATAATTTCCAGCTTTTTACATAACAGTTAATCCCTGCTAGTTTCATTTCTCTACGATTAAAATTATAACCAGGAAGCTGTTCACTAACACACAAACAGGGGGTAAAACATAACCTCCTCCTAACTTCGTTGGCGGAGATAATTAACTGGATTAAAGGTTAGACACATCTAATAAATAAGATTATGGAACTAATCTTCTTAAAGACAGAGCACGAAATAAGCAAATGACAGTTTTCAAGAAGTTACTGACGAACAATTCAAAATGAATTAATTACTCAATACAGTACACATAACTCATGAAACAAAAATGATAAACTTATAACAGAGTTTGTATTTTTCCTATCATACAAACCCGAATTCTTTACTATAGGAGATATTCTAGCGCGAGCTGGAAAATACGGCAGTAAAACCTTAACAAGGTCGTTAACGACCGGACAGTTAATTACCCACCTGACAGTGGTGGGGGACTGCCGGTCGGTAGCTGCTGTTTACCTTCAATCGGATTCTAGTTAGGACTATCCTAGGGGGGCGGTGATGGAGGGAAGATTTGTGTAAAGAATTCGGGTTTGTATGTTAGGAAAAATACAAACTCTGTTATAAGTTTGTCATTTATTCCTACACTAAATACAAACCCTCATTCTTTACTATAGGAAACTTAGTCTTGAGGTCAGGGTGGCCAAGGAGTTCCCTATCTTTAGGGAAGATAGTCCTCAGACTAGACTTTCGAAGCAACAATCTTCCGTATCTTCTTTCTTTGTAGATCCCCAGAATCTCAGTACGACTGAAGGTTTGCAACTTCATGGAAACAAATGTTTCAGGATGAAGTGGGTCAGGAACATTCGACTCGTACCCCTTCAAACTTAGGATTCCCCCGACCTTGCCAAGGGGAAACCTCGTGACCACGAGTATAACTTATACTCTGTGAGAGGAATCAGATGAGTATCATACCTTATTTCCATTGGCGAGTCCAGCTGAAACTGGATACATGCTAGGATCCCCAGATGTGGGGGAGAAGGAGACGAAGAAGATCGATGGATGTCCTTCTTAAAACCTAGTGTAACCCAGAATCCTCAACCAATGGTTACTGTCCCCAGAAAGGGCGTAAGGTAGTAACAGCATCTGTTGACCTGTCACAATAGGCCCTATAAACAGGATGTTTGGAGACCTATGTGTCACGTCACTCAAATAGTGAGCAGTGAATGTAGATTGGCGTTTCCAGGCCCCAACACTCAAGACTTGGGAGATTGAGAAAATTCTCTTAAACGCCAGAGAGGCAGCCACTCCCCTAACTTGATGGGCTCTGGGTTTTGATGCCTCTGGGTCTCCGTGAATAGTCCTCGCAATAACTTTCTTAAGTCAGAAAGAGATGGTGTTGCGAGAGATTCTCTTCTTTACCCTGTTGGTACAAGGAAGAGATGACGGAGACGTTGTCTGAAAAAGTCTGGTGCGCCTCAGATATTTCTTTGACGCCCTGACTGGGCATAGTAACGACTGGACTGCATCCTGTGTTACCTATTGAGAGTGGAAATTCTTGAAATCTCCCATCGGTAGATGAAGGATTATGAGTCTAGCCACCAAGCCCGGTACGAAGTTGCGAGACACTCGCCACCCCCCCCCCATCTCTTAGAATGGGTGACGTAAGACAGACCATGTAGCTTCCTGACCCTTTTAGCGGAGGACAGAGGTACGAGGAAGACGGTCTTAAGGTTCAGAGAGTAGTCTGACGCCCTTAAGGGCACATAGGGCAGACCCTTCAGCGAACGTAAGACACGTCTCAAGGAGATGGTCTAATCTCAAGTGGGGGGCAAGATCACTCCAACACCGAAACAACCAAGGTGATGTCTACTGAGGCAGAGAGGTCAATCCCTTCTCCGTCTACAGATGAGGCTCAAGGCTGCGCGATAGCCCCAAATTGCCGAGACTGAGAGAAGCTTTCCTCACTGAGGTACAAAAGGAAGTCTGGGAACTACTGATCCTTCCTTTTGAGGATCCAATTGCTTCACATTGTCGCTGTTGTAGCGGTTAAGAAGTCCATTGTCTTAGCCCCAGCAGTTAGGACTTCTTGTATGGTCTGCCTAGAGTTTTGGTTTGACAAGTCCTCGTGGCTCGCAAGGTAGCCGACTGTATCAGACCACGTGTCAAGCCAGAAGGGACATAGAAGTCGCTTCCCTTGCCGAGGCTTCTGTGACTGAGAAGAGCCTGGAAGAGTAGAGTGTCTCTTCGAGGAATAGTCTGGCGTGAGCCACGCCGTGAGGGGATCTAAGATCAGAGGAGAAGGTTGACGTCTCTGAGCTCGGAGAACAGACCAGGTTTAAAGGTCGCTCAAGAAAGGCAGAGGCGAGGTACAGTGACATTGCACTAGACGTTAGGACAATGTCCTAGAAAATGACCATATATGGTCAACGACCAAGCCTCCTCTCCATCCCAGCTAGGACCAGGGAAGGCCAGGCAGTGGCTGCTGAAGACTCAGCAGATAGATCTATAGGCTCCCCCCAACCTTAGCTTACAAGGATGGTAAGGTTGTAGGCACTGAAGGCTCTAACGAGTCTGGGCGGGACTCGAACCCCAGACTGTCAATACATAGCCTGTCTAAGGCTGGAGAGTCAAAGGGTCGAGGAGACAGATGCAAATCGCCGAGGCATGAGATATAACACATAGTTCTTTAAATAGGAGGCTTCCAAGTCCCTCAACGGCAGCACTTACGAGGAATCCTCAGGCTGCGATAATTCCTTGCGTGTTATTACAGGAAAAAGTGGAGAAGCGAGTAGCAGACAAACCTTATATCTTACCCCTCGTATCTTTCTTATCGAAAGGGGAAGAACGGTAGAAGTCGGAGTGTCTGGCGGTAATGGCGAAGACCGCTGACGAGAGTCGGAGGGCTTTGTCATAAGAGTAAACTCTTAATGACGATGATCGCGTGCATAGCACTAATTGCGCGCATGCACGGACACTCTGTGCTAATTGTTACAAGAGCCCGACTACTCCGCATAACTGAAACTCGAAGGTTCCAAGTTGTGTGAACTCGAAAGTCCAATGCGACAGAGGCCCGAAGGACTCCTAAGGTCATGAGAACCCGTAGGATAAACATGACGAAAGTTTAAAGGCTCCCGATCACGCTCGGCGAAAGGGTGATCGTCCCGAGACCCCGAGGGGTCAACACGAGAGGAGCCAGTAAGATAAAAAAGAAGTCTCCTACCAGCCCGAGGGGGAGGACGCCAGGGAAGAAAATAGCTCCTCCGCAGGGTAGATTTGTTCTCCTGAAGGAGAATGTCGCTTAATACAAGGTTCTCGCTCCGAACCTGGAGGAGAACCAAAAAGCATAATAGGGAGGAGCATAGATCAGTAAACTCCTACAAGTTTCTCCTCGTGATAGGCAGGAAGGTTCTCCCTAAGGAGATCGCCTAAAACAAGCTTTCTCCCTGCCCTATGGGGAAAAGCGTAGGCGTATTAACTTTTCTCTCTCAACGAGGGAAAAGTCTTCCCGAAGGAAGGATTGCCAAAGGCAAGATTTCTCCCCTCTCTATGGGGAAAAGCGGAGGTTTAACAATTTCTCTCTCGCGAACGAGGGAGAAGTCCTCCCGAAGGAGGACATCGCCTAAGGCAAACTTTCTCCCAGATCTATGGGAAAAAAGCATAGGCGTAATAATCTCTCTCGCGGACGAGAGAGAAGTTCTCCCGATGGAGGACGTCGCTTAAGACAAGTTTTCTCCTAGTTCTAGGGAAAAAACGTAGGCGTAAAAATCTCCCTCTCGTGAACGAGAAAGGAGTCCTCCCGAAGGGGGACTTGGCCTAAGACAAGCTTTCCCCCAGTTCTATGGGAAAAAAGCAAAGGCGTAATAATCTCTCTCTCGTGAACGAAAGAGAAGTTCTCCCGAAGGAGAACCTTGCCTAAGACAAGCTTTCGCCCAGTTCTATGGGAAAAAAGCGAAGGCGTAATAATCTCTCTCGCGAACGAGAGAGAAGTTCTCCCGAAGGAGAACCTTGCCTAAGACAAGCTTTCCACCAGTTCTATGGAAAAAAAGCGAAGGCATAATAATCTCTCTCTCGCGAATGAGAGAGAAGTTCTCCTGAAGGAGAACCTTGCCTAAGACAAGCTTTCCACAAGTTCTATGGGAAAAAAGCGAAGGCGTATTAATCTCTCTCTCGCGAACGAGAGAGAAGTTCTCCCGAAGGAGAACATTGCCTAAGACAAGCTTTCCCCCCATTTCTATGGAAAAAAGCGAAGGCGTAATAATCTCTCTTTCGCGAATGAGAGAGAAGATCTTCTGAAGGAGGGCATCGCCTAAGGCAAGTTTTCTCCCAGATTTACGGAGCAAACGTAGGCGTAAAAATCTCCTCTCGTGAACGAGAGAGAAGTCCTCCTGATGAAGGACATCACCTGAGCCAAGCATACTCCCAGGGAGAAGTTCCCCCCGAAGGAGGCATAAGCCGTAGACTTGCTTTTCCCCAGCTCCTGGGGAGAAAGCACAGTTTTCGGGGACGAGATGGCAGAGGTAAAACTCATTGAGCTGTTCGCAACTCCTTACGAAGGAGGGAAGGTTGCTGACTGTCTGAAGTGGGGAAGCTTTCCCTCGGAAGGGGGATGGATCTTTCACACAGTCCAATTCCGAGGAAGGTTATCACTCCCTCGTAAGGGAAGGATTTCTAATCCCTGGAGGCGAACCTCCTGTCAGCAATCTAAGTTTCCCAATAAGTTGATCAAGTTGCAGGTTGACAATGAGTGTTACCTCGTAACATGGGCAGCTCATGAGCTGCCACATGGAGTGCAGGATAACGAACAGAGCGGCCGAAGGCCTCGGCATCGCGTTCTACGTCGCTGCTATCTAGGTGTTTTCTTTTAGCCTCTCTAACACGTTTCCCTTTTCCCTTCTGCTTTCAACCGAAGAGAAGAAGGGGCGAACCCCTGCATCTTCTTTTGAGGTTTCCGTGAGACTCGAATTCCTTAACTCATTAGGGAGCAAAAGAATTAGGGAAGTTGTCCTGTCTGAAACACGGGAGTGAGGGATTGACCCCGCGAGTGTATGATCGGAGATTTGCGTGTGTAGCGCTAATTGTGTGTGAACACCTGCGTGACTGGGGTCTGAAGACTCTGCCATAAGAGTAAAACTCCTGATTGTTATGGGCGTAGTGTTGGATGGGCGTACGCGAACACTCCGCGTGACAAGAGTCCGAAGACTCTCTGACCTAAGAGTAACACTCTTGATGACTTGTGTCACGAGAACCCGAAGGTTCAGCGTGATCGTGCGTGCCCCTAGAGGTTGTGTTGCGAGAACCCGAAGATTCAGCGTGAACGTGCGTACCCCTAGAGTTTGTGTTGTGAGAACCCGAAGGGCTAGAGCAACGGGAAAACGGAAGTCTCCCTTGTCACGAGACACCGAAGCGTCAGCGAGACTAAATGCACGAAAACCCGACGTTTCCGCAACTAGCTGTGATCAAACGAAGGGATAGCGCACCGGGAAACCGAGGTTTCCTTGTCACGAGACCCCAAAGGGTCAGAGATCGAGAATTCAAAGGCGAGAGTGATCTCTGTGAAGATAGTCAGTAAAGCAAGGAGAAGCGCTCTATCTGACTTTTCTAGAGCGGACGGAGACCCTCAAACTAATATGCGAAGAAGAGGGTTCGAGGTTAGGACTTGCTTTGCCCTTGGCCGCGCTCCTTGTTTCTTAGATGATCCCTCGCACGACAACGACAGCGAGGCAGAACGATGACGAGAGGGATCGTTTTTCTCAGGTTTGTGGCACGAGTGTATATAATCTCGAGGCAGGAAGTCTCGGGGAGAGACAGAAGGCGAGAAAGAGCGAGAATGATAACGTCTCTTCCTATTTCGCCTGTCTCTTCGGTGAGAATATCTAGGTGAAGGCGTAAACGGGCGTGCGGGAGAGTTATCTCGCACGTCTGTGCCAGCCGTAGGGAGCGCGCGCGCATGAGAAAAATTCCTCAAAGTGGAATCATATGGGCATGCGGACGTGCGCGCATATCCTTACGGATGCGGGAGAAGGCTGGTGCGCCGGTAAGTACTGTTGCGTTGATAAGCGATGGCGTGTTGCAAAGCGCTAGCGCGTTGGTAAGCACTGGCGCTGCAGGAAAAGGCAGCATGGCTGCATTGTCAGAAGACCTTCTAACAGTAGAAAGTTGACACTCAGGTTTCATCTGTCTCGTAGGATGGTGTTGGGCGCGAATGCGCACATGCAGGAGAATGTTGGCGCGCGGGAGTGCATAGGAGAGCACTGGCGCGAAGGAGAGTGCCATTGCACAGGCGCGTGATGGAGTTATGCTCTTGTTGGAGCGTATGCGCATGTTGGCGCATACGCTCTTGATGCCCTAGGTTAGGGTAAGAAGGAAGCGCTCTTAAGTTTGTGACGAGAGCGCTTAGTCTAGAGGCGAGACATCTCGTGAAGAGACAGAAGGCGAGGAAGAGCAAGAACGATTATGTCTCCTCCTATGTCGCCTGTACTCCGGAGAGAACGACTGGACAAAGGAGTGCGATCGCTCCTTTTCCTCTTCTATATCTTTCCCTCCTAGCCTCCGAAGAGGGGAGGACAATGAAGTGGAGGAGGAGGACAAGAAGGTACTGTGAAGACCACTTCTACATACTTGGTAGGGGAACCCATCCTCTGCAGGGTAGCAGAACACCCATGACCTCCGTAATGGGGCATAGGGAAAGAGGATCCACATCCAGCAGTGACATAAAGGCTTCATGAACACTTCCTCAAAATAGAGGACATCATCTACAAAGAAAAAGGATTAAAAAAAAAAAAATTAGAAAGGCTAGTTTGCCAGCAAATAAAGCAGGAGCAGTGGTGTTACCACTGCGACAGCTAGAATTCGATTGAAGGTAAACAGCAGCTATCGACCGGCGGTCCCCCACCACTGTCAGGTGGGTAATTACCTGTCCGGTCATTAACGACCTTGTTAAGGTTTTTCTGCCGTATTTTCCAGCTCGCGCTAGAATATCTCCTATAGTAAAGAATGATTGTTTGTATTTAGTGTAGGAACAATTACCATTTTATACTCGAACCCACCACTGTGCAAGTATGTAAAAGAGACGTACACAGAGGCATGAAATTACTGGCTTGTATACCCCAATACCTAGAGACTTGACCAAATCACCATCTCTTCAGATCAAATACTTACCGAGTCATGTGTAAGGTAAGTGTCGCAGTAATCACAGTAGTATCTGCAAAAAGAAAAAAGTATATTCAAATCTATGTGATACAGTATACAGTATTTCAAAAATATTTGGAGTAATCAAATTAAAAACTAAATATAAAATACAGCACTGTAGAATACTGTAGTAATTTTGACCGTTCATATCAATTTCCGTAAGACAACTTATGAAATAATGATAAGTAGTTAACAAAAACAAATGAATTTGCTATTCTCATTGATGATAGAGAATAGGATTATAATTTCTAAACCGACTTGTTAATTTTTGCATTCAAGAACATTTAAATGACTAACATGTATTTCAAAGAACTACAGAGTGAACACAAAAGTAAAACCAATATACAAGCTGGATAAAGAAAAACACATCAACCCCTCTAAAATTATTTTATTTTGTAAAAATCACGAATATTTAAAGCAATTCACATGTTCCCTAATCATTCAAATTAGTCCTTTTACTCCAGCGAACCTTGCTGCCAATTGTGCAAGCGGCAGGGCATCTCCGTCGAGAGCAGTCCTAAGTGGTCACTTGTTCTCATAACAGGTTGCACAAGCACATGGCATCTCAGGTTCAGGTTCAGGTTCAGGGGTGAGGCATAGCCTTTACAACGGCGCCTCTAACGCTTATCTTCTTGTACTGTTTTGTCTTTTCTTCCACATTATGTTTAATACTTCTTTTTTCTTTTCTATATTTGTTTCACTAAATAAAAATAATCCTACTATTTTCTTTGGGTCTTCCTCGTATGGTTGTTGTAGCTCAATTACTTTATTCCTTTCTTTTCTATATTCCTGGCAAAATAACAAAAAATGTATCAAATCTTCCTCCTCATTTTCACAAAAATTACAGTTTACATTCCCTCCATTGTGTCTATTTACAATATTTAGTTTTAACGTATTAGTTCTTGCTCTAAAAAATATCACAGAAGCAAATGTATTGTCATAAATTAACTCTTCTTTAATTTCTTTCTTCCACGTTCTATATATTTCTAGGCTCACTTTACTTTCTATTTCTTCTTTCCACTTTTCAGTATCCCACTTTCTGGTTTCCGTTTTTATTTCTGCCTTGTTCATTCTTCTTATTTGTCTTATACCTAAACTTAATTCTTCCAAATACTTTGCAGGTTGTTTCCACCATCTTCCTTCTTTTTCTTGAATATCCTGGATAATTATTTTCAGTATTTCCTTCTTTCCATTCAGGGTACGATTTAAGTACTGCAGCTTCCCATCCATCACCCTTGTTTTCATAGAAGATGCACCTATCTCCCCTCTTAGAGCAGTATTAGCTGTGCTTTTAGTGGCACCTAAAATCTTCCTATATACCCCATTCTCTATTCTTTGTAGTTTCTCTATTTCAGTTTCTGTTAGATTTATAACATTTGTTCCATACAAAATAGATGGTAAAGCAATACTTTTCCAGAACGTTTTTCCTATCATCACTTTATTGCAACTTTTCTCTATAACTGAATATGTTAGATTAGCTAATTTTTGTGCCTTTTCTATCATTACCCTTTTCTGAGTTTTAAATATATTCCTACTATTGTCTAGCTTTATTCCTAAGTATGTTAAACTTTCTACTACTTTGATTCCCTCTATGTTATCTGGCTTTTCTTTCATATTGTAAATCATAATATTACTCTTCTCTTTATTAATTTCCAACCCACATTTTTTACTAGTTTCTACTAATATCTGAATGTTACGCTTAGCATTATGTATATCCTGTGCAATTATTAAGGCATCATCTGCAAAAAATAATGATTCTATCTTTATTAACTGATTTCTGAAACCGTTTCCTTCCTCTTCTATTTTCTTCATGATAATATACGTAATCAGTTTAAAAAGTGAAGTTGATCCTGTGCAACCTTGTTTAATTCCACTTGTAACTTCCATTTCTTGTTCTATACCTTCTCCTAAGTCAATGCCCGTAGCATCTCCTTGATAAATATTTGCAATTGCACTTATGATTTTGGTGTTAATTTTATATTCTTTTAAAACTTCTATTAATACCTCCCTTTTTACAGAGTCAAATGCTTTGCTAAAATCTATCGCAGTTACTATTAGAGGTTTCTTGTTGCTATAACTCTCTTCCACACAATACTGTAATATAAAGATATTGTCCTCTATCCTGCCTCCACCTGTAAATCCTGCTTGACATTCATTGTCTTCTTCATTCATTCTTATGTGGTTTTCTATTTCATCTTTCACCATCATCATGAATATTTTATAAGAAATATTTAATAGAGCTATGGGTCTTAAGTCTTTTGCCATTGGCCTTCTTTTCTTTTCAATCATCTTTGTTCTTGACTTCTTCCACATATTTGGTTTTTCTTTTTCGTCCAACTCATTTTGATAACATTTCTGTAAGGTTTCAAGACATATTTTGCTTTTTCCTAGTGCCTTATATAGTTCGGGTTTTAGGCCATCTGGTCCTGCCGCTTTTTTTGCCTTTAATTTTCCCAGGCAATTCTTTACTTTTTCTGTTGTGATTTTTGAATTTTTCATTGGTTTTATTTTTCCTTTTGTCACCATTACAAGGTCATAGTGTTCCCTAAGTATGTCCGGGATATTATATTCATCTATTCTTGTTGCATCTTCCTGGCGTAAAGAATGACGTGTGGAAAGAGCTGACGGAAGGTGATCTCATTCCAACCAGAGCATGGGAATGTCACCGATGATTATGTGGCAATCTTAAAGTGTCTTATTCCCCATAAGGATAATGTCTCGTTGCACGTGAAAGCTAGGCGCCTGACTGCTGGTTACTCTCTCTCTACCTCAAGCCAATTTCTCTCCCTTAGGAACATAAGTATCCTTAGGGAGAGAGACCAAGGGGTACCTCGATTATCCAGGGAAAGGAAAGGGAAAAGGGCAGTAACCTTCATCCCTGATGATAGCGCGCATGCTTGGTTAGGTACCGACAACACTACCTTGAGGAACACCACACATGAAATTCGTTTTACCACTATGGTGTGCATCAACAAAATAAAAATTCAATAATGATGCTGAGAAAAGACCCACCTGCTCCCATCCATATAACTTAAAAAAAAAGGGACTCATGATTAACACTGTCGTAGGTGGCTCTAAAATCAAGGGATCTTATTTGAACTTCCTGACCACAATCAAAGGATTTATGTATAGTACAGCACTTTTGTGTATCATTAACATGGAGCTTACATCACCCTGCAAACCCCAGTTATTTTTACAGTACTTATGGCTAGAAGGTGTGTCCGTCTGCCATACTAGAAAAAAGGTTAAACATAAAAAAAACACTGCTTTCATACAGAAGGTCCTCAACTTACAAACTTAATTGGTTCTGAGAACGTTTGTATGTGGATTGTTTGTAAGTTCAATTCCATTAATTTTTTTCCTAGGGCAGGCCTAACCTGAATCTCATGCCTATGATTTCCTATAGCAAAAGTCAAGAAATAGTCGTTTCGAATGGAATAGATATCAGGTTATTTCAAGTGTTGTTTAGCTTACTGTATTAAATTATACAAAATTGTTCTATTACAATATTTCTTTATCCTATCTTTGTTATCTTTAGTTGAATTTGCGTTTGTATCTCCGACTGTTTGCAAGTCGAATACTTGTACATTTATAAGTTGGGGGACCTTCTGTTTCCTAACCATACAAACACGAGACCTTTAATAGCAGTATGACTTTGGCAGTACCAGCCGAACTCGGTTGAGTCCCTTGTCAGGCTGGGAGGAATGTAGAGAAGAGAGGTCCCCTTTTTTATTTCATTTGTTTGATGTCGGTTACCCCCCAAAATTGGGGGAAGTGCCTTGGTGTAGAAGTTTGACTAAAAAAGAAGACGAAATCATGGCTTCCCGTTTATTGTTGGAAGGTGGTCTGCCGTCCGCTCAACTATATGAACGTTTGAAACACAGCAGAGGGTACAGTATAAGTACAATGAAAACAAAAGAGGTGCAATAAAGGGGATAACCTTATTATAAATAAAGGATTAAATCACTTATATCATAACATTTGGTATATGTATGTTGACTTTGGCAAAGCTGGAACCGGGCGTTGAGCTTTTAACGAGGTAAACAGTCAGTCAGTCTCTCTCTCTCTCTCTCTCACTGTCTTGAACAGTTAATGCTCAAATTTGCCATCATTCAGATAAAGCCTGATAAACATAGCTGGCTGTTGACAGGGAGCACAAACCTTCACTTTGACCTTTGGCCTGGACATACAGGGTGGTTGAGGAGGTCATTTCACTTGAAGGTCTTAGTTTTGTATGGTTAGGAGAATACATTATTAAAAAACGTGTGATATGTTCCTACACGTAAAGAACACATACGCTTCGTTAGGCAGTGATGCAGACCAGTATATCCGTAAATAAACTTCACAAGGCAGAGTTTTGTGAACCAATATATTTAAAAATAGGCTAAATTAGGTAAGGGGTTCTGCAGAACGAAGGCTGTTGTTACGGACTACCTACAGTAGATAACAGGAAAGAAAATTCCTGTTTTTTATGTGCATGGAGGTCCTGGTCCATTGATATACAAAAGGTCCATCGTACATATAGTGTTTATATATATTTAGATATATATATGGGGGTTTATATACATGGTTGGGATAGCCATAAATTTTCTCATTACTTACCAAATGAATTTTCTTTATGGGAAAACATTGCCTATCTTAGTCAGAAATACAATAGTATGAAGCTATTACGGTGTAGTGTTACCTTGCCAGGAGTAAATGTGGTTGAAAACCAAACACAGGGTTGACGCTTGAAGTTTTAGGGTAAACAAAGGATATGGCGAGGCCTTTGTATATCAGCGGCCAGTTCCTCCAGCGAGCATAAAATATGGACACCAATTAAACTAAACTTTCCCTCCAACCTAACCTACAAGCCGTGTCCTCACCTACTTACCTAACGGTTAGCCCACTGCAACACCCCTTAAACTGTTGTATTCTTAGTCAGCCATCATCATACATACTAGTGGCTGCTTTCATACATACACCCCGATATGGTGGTCTAAAGGGAAGAGCGTAACACCTCCAGGAGGTAAATAGATAAGGATACGGCAGTTTAAGGGGGGAGCATAACACCACCAGGAAGTAAGGATACAACTCCTAGACTAGGTTAGGTGGGACACCTAGAATTACGTGTTCTTGAGTTTGTTTCCATTTTAAAATGTGGGTTTCCAGTCATAACTTGAAATTTTACGCTCAATCAACTACAAAGTCTCCAATTTACCAAAGTATAGAGTCCTTTCATTATACGTCATCAAACTTCCGGTCCGACATCTTGGAGGACAAACAAAGACGCGTTCAGTGAATAGCTGTGGTTGAACTGTTGAATATTTAGCCATCTCATCACATTCACACAATGTCCAGTTTTTGCGCTATTGTTGGCTGTGGGAATCGAGGAAAAAGAGATGACAAGAGTTTCTACCACATACCGGCAGTTATTCAGAATCAGGACAAAGATACAGAATTATCCAAGCGCAGACGTGACTTGTGGTTGACCAGAATATCACGGGCTGATCTACGTGAATCCTCACTACCCTACTCTCGTATCTGTTCTGATCATTTCATATCAGGTCAGTCTCGGCTAGGGCCTAAAAGTATCATTATTCCTGTGTAAACATGCTATATCCGATCGCATGGGTGACTTCACAAGTATCATCGTCAGTTCAGTGTGTAGTGTGTGTGGGGGAGGGGGCATCTCAATTTTTAAACATCAAAAAATCTCAGATTTTCAAAACAAAAATTAAAAGTGCCCATATTGGCTATATTAACAAAGGCTACTTACCTAGGTCTCTATTTCGTCAAGGTGCTCATGCCTATATATAATTAAGTGTATATTTATATTTATTTTAATTTGTGTATTAAATTGTGCAGACATACAGGCCTATGTGATGAATAAAAATTGATTATAAATAATAATAATAATAATAATGATAATATCTGAAAGCTGGTTTAACCCGAAGGGGTCTTCAGCTTATATATAGATGAAACATCGAAAAAATAATTAAACTTGCGAATTTAATTGCAAGGAGGCAAAACGATCATTCAAGAGCATTACAATAGTTTGTCCATCATATGTTTATATGTATATAAGAAATTATAGCATTTGTAACCAAACACAAACTTTGACATTATAATGCAAAACTTTTACATGCATTTTGACAATCAAAAATTATAAAAGACAAGGTTAGGCTAAATGATCAATATTAGCTTTATAATTATAAACACTCTCTTCATTGGTCCAGTGTTCATCTAATTTTGGACTTAGAAGCATTAAAGGGAAAAACAACAAATTCTGGAAGCAGATTATTCAATGGAAACAATCCTCAATATTTTGACTGAATGAATTCTGCATCTGGTATGGATCTACGTCATCAATTAGATCGAGTTTCTGCTTGTAAAAACGCTTATCATCCGATAATTGTTTGACAAAGTCGCTCTCATTGTCCATATTCGCTGTAACAGCCGCCATGTTTTCGCTTTGTATGTCCTCCAGCATGGCCGCCGGCGATTCCTAGTGACGTCATTGAAAGGACTCTATTGTTGATTATTAAATACGACAATTTCGTATGCTAGTAACATCCTCGACTAGCGGTAAGGTATAGGCTACCGGTAAATTAGTCAAGTATATACTTTCGTTTACCCAAATCATAATGACCTTTCTTATATATAAAATGGGGTGTATGTATGATAGCGGCCACTTTTATTTATCATTATATCTAACTTAGAACACGGCATTGTAAGGGGGGGTCGCAGGGGGGCTAATCGTTAAGTAAGTAGGAAAGGACACGGCTTGTAAGTTAGGTTAGGGGGAAAGTTTAGGTTAGTTGTCCATTTTTAATCAACGCGTGAGGAACTGGCCGCTGATATACAATGGCTCCTATAAAATTATAAGCTGGCTAGAAGAATATGGTAATAATGGTATACGTATATATGAATTAATTAAATAAATAGATATAATACCGTTATAAGCTGGCTAGAAGAATATGATATACATATATATGAATTAATTAAACTTATATATCAAATATCGAAAATGGCAGACTACGGTATCGTTGTCTCCAGAGGCTCACAAATATTTCTTAATTATTTAATATCTAGGCTATTTACCGTAATAAACATTGGTTTAATATTATCTTAATACTTTATGTTTCTACAAAATAATGTAATAAATCTCAAAATTCGCGTAATAATTGTAAAAATGATCGTAGAACTTACTTCGGCATGGCTGTTTGCGGCTGACGCTCGTTTGCCTTGTTGTTGTTCTTCTTCTTCTTAAGAAAATCATCAGGAATTCTCAAAATGTAAACAATCCTTAGAAACAAACTAAAAACTCTTATAAATTAGAACTAAAATTAAGTAAAAATTTAGAAAAAACTAAGGAAAATAGTAGGATTATTTTCATTTAGTGAAAAAATATAGAAAAAAGAAGTATTAAACCTGGTGTGGAGGAAAAGACAAAGCAGTGTAAGAAGATAAACTATTATAAATTAGAACTAAAATTAAGTAAAAATTTAGAAAGAAACTAAAGAAAATAGTAGGATTAATTCTATTTAGTGAAACAAATATAGAAAAAAGAAGTATTAAACCTGATGTGGAGGAAAAGACTAAGCAGTGTAAGAAAATAAACTATTATAAATTAGAACTAAAATTAAGTAAAAATTTAGAAATAAACTAAAGAAAATAGTAGGATTATTTTTATTTAGTGAAAAAATATAGAAAAAAGAAGTATTAAACCTGATGTGGAGGAAAAGACTAAGCAGTGTAAGAAGATAAACTATTATAAATTAGAACTAAAATTAAGTAAAAAATTAGAAAGAAGCTAAAGAAAATAGTAGGATTATTTTTATTTAGTGAAACAAATATATAAAAAAGAAGTATAATACCTAATGTGGAGGAAAAGACTAAGCAGTGTAAGAAAATAAACTATTATAAATTAGAACTAAAATTAAGTAAAAATTTAGAAAGAAACTAAAGAAAATAGTAGGATTATTTCTATTTAGTGAAACAAATATAGAAAAAAAGAAGTATTAAACCTAATGTGGAGGAAAAGACAGAGGAGTGTAAGAAGATAAACTTTAGAGGGAAAAGGACCCTGAAAAAAAGAAATCAAGAAAAGAATTATAGTAAAAATAGAAGAAACTATTGAAGAAAAAAAGAAAATAATGAAAAAATTAAGATTTATTAAAGGAAATGGTCCACTGCCTTATATCAGAGAAATGAATCTGGATAAGGCATCCCTTGTGATGAAAGCAAGATTAAATATGCTCGACTTAAAAGCAAATTTCATGGGAAAATGTGAAGATAATTTGTGTGATTTATGCAAAGATGAAGATACTACTGAACATTTATTTTTATGCCCAAAGTTAGAACAGCTAAAGAATGTAGAAATAAGTTTAGGTATGCTAAAAAATCCTAGCAGGGATCTGGCTGCATTTATATGTAGAGCAATGCATATAAAAGAAGAATTTATGAAGTCCAAACTGATTACCACAACAGGTTGCCAAAACTGATGATAGCAAGGTGTTATCCTATCCAATTTCAAGGTAGAAGGGAATAAAAGTAAAGATTGAGAACCTCATTATGATATTAATTTATTTAAGGCACAGATGATATAAACTTAATAACAATGATAAGAATAAGATTAGAACCTTTGCACCTATCTATAAAGAGAAAGAGTGCCCTTAAACTTATTTTGCGGAGTGAGCAGTAAGGAACCAGGAACCAGGACTATAAAGTAGAATTAAAATTAAGCAAAACTTTGGTCTAATCCAATTATAAAGATGTCAATACTTATAAGAAATATGTTTAGTGGGAAAAAGCATAAATCTGAAATAA